>NW_026562448.1:1302500-1427500 GCF_027474105.1 Poeciliopsis prolifica
CAACTGACCATTATTTGAAAGTGGACAATGAGAGAGGGGGGAAGACATGCAGCGAAGGTCAAAGGTCATCAGAATGGGAGCTGAACCTCAGATGGCTGCGTCAAGTACTGAGATCTCCCCATGTGGGTTCTGCTGTGGCCCCCGTGTCTGGATCAACACACCTCAATCCAATGGCTGAATGACCTCTGACCTCCAGAGATCTGAACTGCAATATGTGACTAAGCTGTGCTGAAGCACCGTTTCATGGGGATCACAGTCCATATCAACTTTTTTGGTCAAAAGGGAACAAAATCAGTCTGAAGAAAACAACAGATTTTCCCCAAATCACTGAAGGTTGCAGAACCGAAGCAAATATAAAGTGATCTATAAATCTGTTCAATTGTACTTTTTGTTCATTTTACTGGACAATATAACTGCATCAATATTTCATTCATGTCCCTTTTAAAACCCCCCATTTAACAGATACCCACTCTATGAGTACTATTACCATGGAAATGGTTACTGGTTTCCAAATGTGAGAAATACTTTTCAACCATGGAGAATGATGACACACGTGGACATGGGGATCCGATCAGATACTCAGGAATCTAACAGACCTCCTGTCATTACCACCCCTAACATTCTCAGGTAAATAATACTCACTTGTTTATTTGTAAATATTCACTAATTTTCCAGGCAAAAAGCCACCAACAACTCTGGTATTATTTTTAGAATATTGTACCCTAAATACTGCGATAGATGTCTGTTGGTAGGAAAGCTGCCATTTCTTTATGTTCATCCATCTGATTTTCATCTGTATCAATATTATTACTTAATTATCACAAATTCTACTACAGTTGCAATGTCTCATTTAATGTAGGGATAGAGTTAGGATTACATATCATTCCTAGTGGTTCAGTGCAGTGGTCTCTTTACTTTTTCCAGAGCTGTAGGTTGTGTGTTATATGTGTGTGTGTAGAAAAATATACAAGGCTGGAAAAAACAGAGAATATATACACACACACACACATATATATATATATATATATATATATATATATATATTATATTATATATATATATATATATAATATATATATATATATATATATAATTCCCTTCTCACCCACCGCGGTGGTTCTTATCCTCTGGTCCTCTACCAGAGGCCTGGGAGCTTGAGGGTCCTGCAGTATCTTGGCTGTGCCAAGGACCGCACATTTCTGGACTGAGATGTCTGATGTTGTTCCTGGGATCTGTTGTAACCACTGCTCCAGTTTGGGGGTTACTGCCCCGAGGGCCCCGATGACCACATGCACCACTGTGGTCTTCACCTTCCAGGCCCTCTCCAGTTCCTCCCTGAGGCCCTGGTATTTCTCCAGTTTCTCCTTTTTCCTGATGTTGCAATCACTTGGTATTGCTACATCTACCACAACGGCTTTCCTCTGATGTTTATCCACTACGACAATGTCTGGTTGGTTCGCCATTACCATTCTGTCTGTCTGGATCTGGAAGTCCCACAGGATCTTAGCTCTGGCGTTCTCCACCACCTTTGGGGGTGTTTCCCACTTTGATCTTGGGGTTTCCAGTCCATATTCTGCACAGATGTTTCTGTACACTATGCCTGCCACTTGGTTATGTCGCTCCATGTACGCTTTCCCTGCCAGTATCTTGCACCCTGCTGTGATGTGCTGGACTGTCTCAGGGGCCTCCTTGCACAACCTACACCTTGGGTCTTGTCTGGTGTGGTAGATCTGGGCCTCTATTGCTCTGGTGTTTAGGGCCTGTTCCTGGGCTGCCAGGATGAGGGCCTCTGTGCTGTCCTTGAGTCCAGCTTTTTCCAGCCATTGGTAGGATTTACTGATATCAGCCACTTGGGTTATTTGCTGGTGGTACATCCCATGTAGGGGTTTGTCCTCCCATGATGGTATCTCTGGCACCTCAACCTCCGTTCCCTGTTGTCTGAGACATTCACTGAGCACATTGTCTGTTGAGGCTTTGTCCCTGATGTATTTATGGATCTTAGTTGTTTCGTCCTGGACAGTGGTTCTCACACTCACTAGTCCTCTGCCTCCGTCCTTGCGGCTCGTGTACAGTCTCAGGGTGCTGGATTTGGGATGGAACCCTCCATGCATTGTTAGTAGCTTTCTGGTCTTAATATCTGTGGCTTTTATCTCCTCCTTTGGCCAGCTAATTATTCCAGCAGGGTATCTGATTACTGGCAGGGCATAGCTGTTTATCGCATGGATTTTGTTCTTGCCATTGAGCTGGCTTCTCAGGACTTGCCTTATTCGTTGGAGGTATTTAGCTGTGGCTCCTTTCCTTGTGACCTCATCGAGGTTGCCATTTGCTTGTGGTATACCTAGGTACTTGTAACTGTCCTCTATGTCTGCTATTGTTCCTTGTGGGAGTGAGACCCCTTCTGTGTGGATGACCTTCCCCCTCTTTGTGACCAGCCGACCACATTTCTCTAGTCCGAATGACATCCCAATGTCAGTGCTGTAGATCCTGGTGGTGTGGATCAGTGAGTCGATGTCTCGCTCACACTTGGCGTACAGCTTGATGTCATCCATGTAGAGTAGGTGACTGATATTGGCCCCATTTTTGAGTCTGTATCCGTAGCCAGTCTTGTAACTTGGCTGAGGGGGTTCAGGCCTATGCAGAACAGTAGCGGGGACAGAGCATCTCCTTGGTATATGCCACATTTGATGGACACTTGTGCAAGTGGTTTGCAGTTGGCTTCAAGGGTGGTTTTCCACAGCCTCATCGAGTTTGCAATGAAGGCTCTCAGAGTCCTGTTGATGTTATACATCTCTAGGCATTCAATGATCCAAGTATGCGGCATTGAGTCATAGGCTTTCTTGTAATCAATCCAAGCCATGCACAGGTTGGTGTGTCGGGTTTTGCAGTCTCGGGCAACTGTGCGGTCTACGAGGAGTTGGTGTTTGGCTCCTCTGCTATTTACACCGATACCCTTCTGTGCCGTGCTCATGTGTTTATCCATGTGTTTGCTTATCTTGGCCGCTATGATGCCTGACATGAGCTTCCAGGTTGTGGAGAGGCAGGTTATTGGTCGGTAGTTGGGTGGGACTGGACCCTTTGATGGATCCTTCTGGATTAGGATTGTCCGCCCTTCAGTAACCATTCAGGGTGAGTCCCACTTTGTAGCAGCTGGTTCATTTGGGCTGCCATTCGCTCATGGAGAGCAGTGAGTTTCTTTAGCCAGTAGGCATGGATCATGTCAGGCCCTGGTGCTGTCCAGTTTTTCATACCTGAGACTCTTTCTTGGACATCTGTCACAGTGATGGTTACCGGGGCTTGCTCAGGGAGGTTGCTGTGGTCCTCTCGTAGTGGTCCACTGTGCATTGCTGTTGTGGGACGCCTCCCTTTCCCATATGCCTTTCCAGTATTGTTCCGTCTCCAGCCTTGGTGGGTCTGCTCTGTTGTTATTGTTACCCTGCCATTGAGAGTACACCTTAGCTGGTTAATCCTTCTGGATTCATTCTCCCTTGTGTATCTCTTTAGGCGGCTGGCCAAGGCTTGGAGCCTCTGTTTGGCAGTCTCGAGTGCTTCAGGTATGGGCATCTGCCTGTACTTTCTGGGTACTGGTCTTTTCATTGCACCCTTGTGGAGCTCTGACAGTTGGCTCACTTCCCTCCTTGTTACCTTGATTTTAGCCTCTAACCGTCTTTTCCATGGTGGGTATTGGGTCTCATGGTTGCTCTTATAGCCAAGTATCTCAAGGATCACTGATGCTGAGTTGTAGTTATGGTGTTGGTAGGGATCGTTCTCAATGCTGCATTCAGCGCCGAGGAGGTCTGGTTGTCATGATTCTCTCTCTCAGGTCAGCAGCTGTCTCGTTCAGCTCTGTTTCGCTCATTGGGGCCGTGTATCCCCTCACTGGGTGGGGACTTGTAGTTAAGTCCCCACAGTCCTGACATCCGGGTTCCTCCCTTTTGCCGTAGCATTTGTGTTGTATCTCGTCAATCTCAAGTTGTGATAGCAGTTGCCGTTTGCGGATGTTGGAACACTGAGCTACTAGTTGTTTAGCGCTTAGTGTTGACTGGGGATGTCGAAGTAACCATTCCTTCCCCAGTCTTTGCATGTAACCTCTCTGACTAGGGTTACTTGAGTAGTAGCATTCCAACAGATCCACATTTTCATCTCTCGCCCATTTCCGTCTTGTTCCAGTAGCCCATTTGTCATCAAGGTGCTCTGGTTCCCCAACACCTGACGCAGACCTTGTTTGGCCGGGCGACGTCTGAGCCGGCATGTTATGCAACTTAGTATCTCTCATGGTATGAGGTAGGCAGTAGCTTGAAGGGTCTTGCCTAAGGACCCAGACTGGATTCGAACCCTGCCTCTCGGGTGATATACTGATGCCTTATGTATTGAGCTATCCAGTCAGCTATATATATATATACATATATATATATATATATATATATATATATATATATATATATATATATATATATATATATATATATATATAATATATATATATATATATATTATATATATATATATATATGTAATATATAAGAGGATAAGAGGTTCTTATCCTCTGAGGACCCGAGCTCAGAGGATAAGAACCACCCGCGGTGGGTGAGAAGGGAATTTATGTATATATATATACATATGTATATATATACATATGCAGGTATTTTTAATAAGGCTTGTGTCTCATTACAGAGTAACAAATAACTGCCCTCGATCATTTAATATCAAGCCTGTTGATCCCGATGGTGACAATGTCAGATGCAGACTACCGACAGACTATGGTACATATGAGTGTTCTATATGCAGCCTTCCTAATGGCTTCTCTTTCGATAAGGTAAGAATCTTTTTATACCAAAAGTTAAAAAGTAAATTGTTTTTGAAGGATGTCTTCCCTTCCTCTCATTTTACCCAGTCTCTATGTAAATTAAGCAGCTCATGACTCAATGTAAATAAGTGAACTTGAAATTTGTAACACATTCTCATCAACGCAAATTTTAGCCATACACTATTATATGAAAACAACTAAAGCTGACAAAACTCAACAGATATCACATCTACATGTGGTAAATGGATAGATAGCTTCGGGTTTACAGAAGGAAGATCCTGGTGCTCAAAGTAGGAACTTGAAGCCTTTCCACAGTCAGCTGCTCGATTAGCACCATGTTCTTAACATGAGCTCAAGTTCTACTCCCTGATATCTCTGGATGGTTTCTTGATAGGGAAACATTTCTGGTAAAATCCACAGTAATTATTTAGGATGTGGGCACAGATGAGGGTTAAATTTGGAGGACTAACATCTCCAATATGAATTTGATCAGTTTGGTGTAACCCAAGCTTTGGACAAGGGTCACCAGATCAGAACACCCTGCCGATTTTCTTTTTTTTCCATTTTTTAAATGTTTTTGAGTCATGGCTTTGGTGCATATAGCCAGTGGAGCTCCTGAGGGTGGGGCCAAGGGTGGCTCTGAACCATTGAAAAACACTGATTATTTTTTTGAGATGTGCCACCATAACAATTTAATACCCTTGCCTTGTCACTCCAGTGAAAATTTTCTGGGTGCACCACTGTACACTGGGGCTCTTTTCAGGCAAGTATAATGTTAGCAGGAGAAAGTTCAGTTACTCTACGTCTCAGTCACAGTTCTTGAACAGGATGGAGGCCTGCGGGATAATCTAGAGCAAAGGACAAGAGTGGTTGGTTTCCCTCTTACCTTTCTGATGCTTTTATTTTGTTCAAGCAGAAGAAAGTAAAATAATCTGTGTATAAATGGCATCGCAATAAATCTGTGAAGGGGTCAGATAATTATTGCAATACCCCAGCATTTACAATATATTACTTCCAGAATCGGTTCCATTTCATTGACAAGAGAACTCCACTCTGATTTCCTAGTTACTTACAACAGTTCATCACACTTCATGATCTCAACATAAACAACAAGACCTGGGCAGGTTTAAGGCATATGTGTGGGCTCTGCTAATGAAGAAAGATGACTTGTGTAGAGGTGATTTAACTTATTGGCTGAACTCTGCCAGTGGTTCAGTTGAAGTAACAGCAGCAGAAATTGATGAACTGCAGAGATGTAAAATGTCTCTGCTAGAAAGAAGTCAAACAGAAGTTGTTTTTCAAAATATTTTTCTTTCAAATTATGATACTAATATAAACTGCGGTTAAAATGAAAGTCAATGCAAATGAGTCAAGTCATTGTGAGCCTCACAGGAGAGAAAAGCCATACGCAGCACATGAGACCACATTGCTAATGTTTCTTACACTTTTGGGTGGAAAAATGGACTGATGGACAAACAACACTTAAGACATTTGTCTTTCTTGTCAGAATTCCTGCACCCTTACATTTAATACTGGAGCTCAAACTGGATATAACCCAGTAGAGCTTGTGGTGGAGGACTTTCCCAAACAAGACATCATACTGACTTACTCCGATGGATCCTACACAAGAAAATGGCCCCAAACAATGGCACGACGCAAACGGCAGATCACGGCAGCTTATCCAACCACCACAACAGCTGCTGAAACCACGACTACAGCTTATCCAACCACCACAACAGCTGCTGAAACCACGACTACAGCTTATCCAACCACCACAACAGCTGCTGAAACCACGACTACAGCTTATCCAACCACCACAACAGCTGCTGAAACCACCACTACAGCTTATCCAACCACCACAACAGCTGCTGAAACCACGACTACAGCTTATCCAACCACCACTACAGCTGCTGAAACCACGACTACAGCTTATCCAACCACCACTACAGCTGCTGAAACCACGACTACAGCTTATCCAACCACCACTACAGCTGCTGAAACCACCACTACAGCTTATCCAACCACCACTACAGCTGCTGAAACCACGACTACAGCTTATCCAACCACCACAACAGCTGCTGAAACCACGACTACAGCTTATCCAACCACCACTACAGCTGCTGAAACCACCACTACAGCTTATCCAACCACCACTACAGCTGCTGAAACCACGACTACAGCTTATCCAACCACCACTACAGCTGCTGAAACCACCACTACAGCTTATCCAACCACCACAGATCCTTATCCAGCTACCACCACGCCTCCTCCTACCACTACTACAACTGCCCCAACTACAGTGTCTTACCGATCATCAATCAGACCTTTAAGCATTCTCCCGCTCCAATTCACTGTTCTTGGTATGTAATATTTCTTCTACCACTTACTCAAATAAGTGTCTTATTTCTCATTTGTCATCTGATTTCCAGTGGACTCCCACAGTGCTCCTTCATGTGTCGATGGTGATTATTTTCCCATTTTCGTGGCACCAACTCCAGTTAATGGAGTAAATCTTCCTGCTTATGTCAATCAAACCCTTGAAATTAAAGTCAGTTCAGAAGCTCAGTACACAACGTAAGCAATTTTCTTCTTGCTTATTATATGTTCTTAAAATTCCTCATCATATGCATATAAATATTCTTGTTTAGTCTTGTTTATAGTAATGTGTTTGCCTTTCCATTCTGCCATTAAAACCATTTGTACTCTATAGGATTAATGACCTCATTGTCACAGGCCCACAGGGCATTTCTAAGGAGAGATCCTCCACAGATACATACATTATAAAATGGACACCAACTGAAGATAAACTGAATTATCATTTCCCTATTTGCTTTGTGTCTGAAGCAAGAGATATGTGAGTATCAAAAACGTGCCTTAGATCAGCTAGGTGTGATTCATATTCAATAGCAAAACCAAAAAACTTATAAATTAATCAACAGCGTTTCTACCATGGTTCAAAGTATTTTCTCTTGTTTGCTGCTATTCAGGTATTACAACATCTATCACTCAGAGCTGCGGTGTGTGTCTGTTGATGTTAGTCACCAGGGTGAGTCAATAAAGCAGTTTATCCATGATATTATTAATAATCTTAATCACTCATTAATCCATTTTTTAACATTTTAACAAATATTTGAAGTCAAATAGGTACTACCATGCAGAAACTGGAATAACTTTCAGGTTACCACACATTAGCTTCACCCAGCTTATGCTGTGGGATGACAGTGTGGTTGGTTACCAGGTGTTGTTCCTCTACACTGAGTTATGTTTTATGATTTTCAGCTGAATTTTTTTTAATTCTTGTTTTTATTTGATCTTACTAAACCAAGACATTGGTGGACTAGTCTGCAGTTCATGGGTATTTGCAGACTTTTATAACACATAAAATACTTCTTTATATGAACAGATACTACTTTTTATATACTGTATCAGGAGCATCTAGTTTTAAAGATAGTCAGAAACTTTAAATGGTTCACCATTTTAACACATTTGCCACTACCCATAATGATGTGAAAATAATGTGAAACTTACCCTGTGAAAATTGTAGAGGCTGTTGTGACCTGCAATGAAACAACTATGACTATGGAAGTGGCAAAGACCTACACCATCAAACGTAAGGAAGACAAGCTGCATCTAAAAAGCTTCACCGATTCTTCTTGTGACCTCAAAAGACTCTCCAACGAAACCCATTTGGTGGCTGTCATAGCGCTCGGAGCATGTGGGACACAGGTTCAGGTACAGAGAAACAAAAATGAACCAAACACGGTGGCAGATTTAAACAATGAATGAAAGAATTAAATTACACAAAGAAATCAACTAACCCAAAGAAAAAGCATGTTTCTGAATATTACTGTACATATCAAATCTTTTGTCTGAACATTACAAACCATTTTTTTCAAAGTGTTTAATTCTTTCTTTCCAGGAGGATGAAGACAGGATATATTTTCAGAATGAAATCACTTCAGCCGACCCAAATAAAATAATTTCCAGGCAGAACGATGTCGAAGTTGCCTTTACCTGCTCCTACCCAAAACGAGCCAACCTGACCCTGGGATTCAGACACAAAAACCCGTACGCCTTCAGAGAGAAAGGCTTTGGAGCTTTCACCTTCCAGTTTGAATTTTTTGAGAGCCAGCGTTTCAGGAAGCAGGTAAACGCCAGCAGCTACCCAGTTGAAGTTTACCTGAAGCAGATGATCTTCATGCAGATCGAGGCCACCTCGTCCATCCCAACCACTGAGCTGTTTGTGGAGTCCTGCAAGGCGACTCCCTACGACAATCCCAACTCCCGCATCAGCTACACCATCATCGAAAACGGGTAAAAAGAAAATAAAGGATTATTACTTTAATAGTTACTACAAACTGTTTTTCTGTTTGTCTAAAACACTCTAACCATTGTTTTCAGATGTGTAAGGACAGAACTGTTCAAATCTACCAAAGCCCAAAGTCTCAGTTCAGGTTTGGCATGGAGGCTTTTGAGTTCATCGGAGCTCACGATGAGGTGAAGTTACTTTTTTATGTTTCATGGCCCAATGTTAGTATCATTAAATCTACTCAAAACCTACCATTAGTATAAAGAATATCAAGGAAAACCTGAGCTATAATACTTTCATTTATCTCCTCGGGCTGCCACCAAATCCCAATGAACCTTCTAGGATCATTGGGGTTTGAGTGCCCCAATGATCCTAGGAGCTATGCTGTCTGGGGCTACATGCCCCTGGTAGGCTCACCCAAGGCAGACAAGTCCTAGGTGATGGACCAGACAAAGTGTAGCCCGAAGATCCAGATGATGAAAGAAATCTTCGTACCTCGTGTTCCCTTGCCAGGACGCAGGTCACCAGGGCCCCCCTCCAGCCAGGCCTATAGGGGGGGCATGATGGCGAGCACCTGATGGCCGGGTTTTTGCCCATGGAGCCCGGCCGGGCTCAGCCTGAAGTGGAAACATGGGTCCTCCCTCCCATTGGCCCACCACCCATGAGAGGGGCCAAAGGGTTCGGGTACAGTGTGTGATGGGTGGCAACCGAGGGAGTGGGTCCTGGTGGTCCGATCTTATGTTGCAGAAGATGGCTCTTGGGATGTGGAATGTCACCTCTCTGGCTCTCTGGAGCCGGAGTTAGTGGGTGAGGTTGAGAGGTTTCAGCTAGAAATAGTCAGTCTCACCTCAACACATGGTTCTGGTTCTGGAACCAGTCTCCCTGAGAGGGGCTGGACATACTTCCACTCTGGAGTTGCCCAGGGTGAGAGGCGTCAGGCAGGAGTGGGCATACTTGTGGGCTCCCCGTCTTGGTGCCTGTACGTTGGGGTTCACCCTGGCAAATGAGAGGGTAGCTTCCCTCCGCCTACGGGTGGGGGGATGGGTTCTGACTGTTGCTTGTGCTTACAGGCCAAACAACAGTTCAGATTATCCCCCCCTTTTTGGAGTCCTTAGAGGGGGTACTGGAGAGTGCCCCACCTGGGGGCTCCCTTGTTCTTCTGGGGGACTTCAACACTCAGGTGGACAATGACAGTGAGACCTGGAGGGGCGTGGTTGGGAGGAACGCTCCCTCCGATCTGAACTCGAGTGGTGTTCTGGTGCTGGACTTCTGTGCTCGTCACGGATTGTCCATACCGAACACCATGTTCAGGCATAAGGTGTTGCCTGAACATGGTGGTGCCAAGTGTCGCACTTGGCACCACGACACCCTAGGCCGCAGTTTGATGATCGATTTTGTCACTGTTTCATCTTATCTGCGGCAGTATGTCTTGGACACTCGGGTGAAGAGAGGTGTGGAGTTGTCTACTGACCACTACCTGGTGGTGAGTTGCCGGTCAGACCTGGCAGGCCCAAACGTGTTGTGAAGGTCTGCTGGGAACATCTGGCAGAGTCCCCTGTGAGACGAAGCTTTAACTCCCATCTCTGGCAGAGCTTCGAACACGTCCCGGGGAAGGTGGGGACATTGAGTCTGAGTGAACCATGTTCCGTACCTCCATTGTCGAGGCAGCTCACCGGAGCAGTGGCCGCAAGGTTGTCGGTGCCTGTGACAACCCTCGAACCCACTGGTGGACATCTTTGGTGAGTTATGCTGTCAGGCTGAAGGAGTACTATCAGGCCTTTTTGACCTCTGGGACTCCGGAAGCAGCTGATGGGTACCGGCGGGTGAAGCGGCATGCAGCGCAGGTGGTTGCTGAGGCAAAAACTTGAGGGTGGGAAGAGTTTGGAGAGGCCAAGGAAAAGGACTTCCGCATGGCCTCGAAGCGATTCTGGTCCACCATCTCAGGAGGGGGAAGCAGTGCAGTACTAACACCGTTTACAGTGGGGATGATGTCTTGTTGACCTCGACTCGGGACATTGTGGGCCGGTGGGCGGAATACTTCGAAGACCTCCTCAATCCCACCGACATGCCTTCCATTGAGGAAGCTGAGCCTGGGGATTCTGGGTCAGGCTCTCCAATCTCTGGGGATGAGGTCGCTGAGGTGGTTAAAAAGTGGACGAGATTTGCCATGAGTTAAGACTCTGGATGTTTTAGGGTTGTGTTGGCTGATGCGACTCTGCAATATCGCATGGACATCGGGGTAGTGCCCCTGGATTGGCAGACTGGGATGGTGGTCCCCCTATTTAAACAGGGGGATCAGAAGGTGTGCTCCAATTATAGAGGGATCACTCCCTGGCAAGGTCTATTCGGGAGGTGCGGAGATGTAGGGTCCATCGGATAGTTTGAACCTTGGTTTCAGGACGAGCAGTGTGGTTTTAGTCCTGGTCCTGGAATACTGGACCAGTTCTACACCCTCAGCAGGGTCCTGGAGGGTGCATGGAAGTTAGCCCAACTGGTCTACATGTGTTTTGTGGACTTGGAGAAGGTGTTTGACCGTGTCCCTCGGGGTGCCCTGTGGGGGGTTCTCCGGGAGGATGGGGTACCGGGCCCTTTGATACGGGCTGTCAGGTCATGACCGGTGTTGGAGTCTGGTCTGCATTGCCGGCAGTGAGTCGGGCTCGTTTCCCGTGAGACTTGGACTCCGCCAGGGCAGCCCTTTGTCACCAATTCTGTTCTTTTATGGACAGAATTTCTAGGCGCAGCCAGGGTGTTGAGGGGATCCGTTTTGGTGACCTTCGGCTCACATCTCTGCTTTTTGTGGATGATGTGGTCCTCTTGGCTTCATCGGGACGTGATCTGCAGCTCTCGCTGAAGCGGTTCGCAGCCGAATGTGAAGCAGCCAGGATGAGGTTCAGTGCCTCCAAATTCGAGGCCATGGCCTTGAGGAGGAAAAAGGTAGAATGTCTTCTCCGGGTCAGGGAGGGAGTCCTGCCTCAAGTGAGGCGGAGATCGACAGGCACAGCGTTGTGGTGAAGCGGGTGCTGTACCTGTCCGTCATGGTGAAGAGAGAGCTGAGCCAAACAGCGAAGCTCTCGATTTACCGGTCAATCTACGTTCCTACCCTCATCTATGGTCATGAGCTTTGTGTCATGACCAAAAGAAAGAGATCACTGATACAAGCGGCCAAAATGGGTGGCTGGGCTCTCCCTTAGAGATAGGGTGAGAAGCTCGGTCATCCAGGAGGGACTCAGAGTAGAGCCGCTGCTCCTCCACATGGAGAGGAGCCAGTTCAGGCTCGGGCATCTGGTGAAGTGTTTCGGGCACGTCCCACCGGGAGGAGGCCCCGGGGAAGACCCAGGACACGTTGGAGGGACTATGTCTCCCGTCAGACCTGGGAACGCCTTGGGATTCCCCAGGAGGAGCAGGAAGCCGGGGAGAGGGAAGTCTGGGCCTCCCTTCTTAAGCTGCTGACCCCGTGACCCGACCCCGGATAAGCAGAAGAAGCTGGATGGATGGAAAATGAACTCAGTCAGGATTTTTACAGATCTTCAGCAATGGTGCAATGGAAGGGAGCTGTAACCAACAGTTTCCAAATGTGAGAAATCAACCAATAAACAAATACATTAAAAACAGCTTTTTGACTACCAATACATCTTATCTCAATACATCCACTGAGTTGCTTGTATGAAACCCATCTATTATCTAACAAGCTTATCCTTGCAGGGTTGCAATTGTGGCAGTTTCCCAACTACAACAATCTAAGATTGTTTCAATTCAAGTATAATATCGCAGCCAACTTTCTACAAATGTACGTTTTTAAATGCATTGACATAAAAAGATGAATCTCACTTTCCTCCTTGTTTCTGCAGGTTTACATCACCTGTTCGGTCCTCCTGTGTGAGACTGGTGTTCCTGGAACTCGATGCTCTCAGGGATGCATTGGATCAAACTCATGGAACAATCGCAAGAAGAGGGACGCTCCGGCTGAGACGAGCAGCCACTCCATTTCCCAGGGTCCTTTGCGCCTTGCTCGGACTGAAGATGCCAAAGGTAAGACTGAAAGTTCAGCCACATCAGCTCACCAGCTCATGTGGCTGAACCATTATGTCTCCCATCAAGACTGCTGTCTCACTGTGTTATATTTTTCACATCATTTTTACTTTCACTACTTTTGATGTTTGTGTTTCTAGCATATTCCTTTAACAACACACTGTGCTAATTACACAAATGCCTGATTCACTGAACATAATATTTTCTCTCACTATGTCAGTGACTGGACCAAACCTGAGCCTGGGCCTGAACATGGTCTTCATCATCGGCTGCCTGCTGATATGTGGAGTGGTTGTCTACCGATCTAGAAGAGCCAAAGCTAAATACCAACCACTGGCAACCTCTGAGACAGACTGAACTCAGATCTGCTGCTTCCTTTGTTTCTGTCTTTTTTCCTACTGGTGGTTTGAATGATAATTACTCCATATGATAACATGACAATGCTGAGCTATAAATCAGCAGTATCCCTAATTTTTCAAGATATATTTTTTTGAAGTTTTGTTGGCTCTAGTGGCTTTTATTTTAGAGTGGAAAGTGATTAATGAGAGGGGGAAGACAAAAGGAAATCAGACTGGGAATTGTATCTGTGCATCTTGTAATTTTTTAAACTTTTTTCCCACGTGAAAATATGTCCTGCTGTGAAATGAGTACAATAAAAAGATTATAAGCAACTGATAACGTTACTCTGTGTTCAAAAATCATTTACACTTTACAGATGATTATGTTATGTTGTGTGCTTTCTCTATTGCATTTAGATTTATTTAGTATAGATTGGAGGAGGCCAGATCCAATGTTTACAGACATTTGGAGAGCCAAACCACTCTACATGTGTTTTTTGGACTCGGACAAGACATTGAACCATGTGGAATGTCTTCTGTTACCTTGTACTCTCACAATCAGAAACTATAGGGTACTATGCCTTTTGATACGGGCTATTTGGTCCCAACCATATTTTTGTTGGAAAAATAATGTCAATATTATGCTAGGTGATGAATCTATCTATCTATCTATCTATCTATCTATCTATCTATCAATCTATCTATCTATCTATCTATCTATCTATCTATCTATCTATCTATATATATATATATATATATATATATATATATATATAATATATACATATATATATATATGTATATATATATATATATATATATATATATATATATATATATATATACATATATATATATATATATATATATATATATATATATATATATATATATATATATATACATATATATATATATATATATACATATATATATATATATATATATATATATATATATATATATATATATATATATATATATATATATATATATATATATATATGTATACGGAACGGCGGGTCCAGTCCCACCCAACTACCGACCAATAACCTGCCTCTCCACAACCTGGAAGCTCATGTCAGGCATCATAGCGGCCAAGCTAAGCAAACACATGGATAAACACATGAGCACGGCACAGAAGGGTATCGGTGTAAACAGCAGAGGAGCCAAACACCAACTCCTCGTAGACCGCACAGTTGCCCGAGACTGCAAAACCCGACACACCAACCTGTGCATGGCTTGGATTGATTACAAGAAAGCCTATGACTCAATGCCGCATACTTGGATCATTGAATGCCTAGAGATGTATAACATCAACAGGATTCTGAGAGCACTTCATTGCAAACTCGATGAAGCTGTGGAAAACCACCCTTGAAGCCAACTGCAAACCACTTACACAAGTGTCCATCAAATGTGGCATATACCAAGGAGATGCTCTGTCCCCGCTACTGTTCTGCATAGGCCTGAACCCCCTCAGCCAAGTTATCAACAAGACTGACTACGGATACAGACTCAAAAATGGGGCCAACATCAGTCACCTCCTCTACATGGATGACATCAAGCTGTACGCCAAGTGTGAGCGAGACATTGACTCACTGATCCACACCACCAGGATCTACAGCACTGACATTGGGATGTCATTCGGACTAGAGAAGTGTGGTCGGCTGATCACAAAGAGGGGGAAGGTGATCCGCACAGAAGGGGTCTCACTCCCACAAGGAACAATAGCAGACATAGAGGACAGTTACAAGTACCTAGGTATACCACAAGCAAATGGCAACCTCGATGAGACCACAAGGAAAGGAGCCACAGCTAAATACCTACAACGAATAAGGCAAGTCCTGAGAAGCCAGCTCAATGGCAAGAACAAAATCCATGCGATAAACAGCTATGCCCTGCCAGTAATCAGATACCCTGCTGGAATAATCAGCTGGCCAAAGGAGGAGATAAAAGCCACAGATATTAAGACTAGAAAGCTACTAACCATGCATGGAGGGTTCCATCCCAAATCCAGCACCCTGAGACTGTACACGAGCCGCAAGGACGGAGGCAGAGGACTAGTGAGTGTGAGAACCACTGTCCAGGACGAAACAACTAAGATCCATAAATACATCAGGGACAAAGCCTCAACAGACAATGTGCTCAGTGAATGTCTCAGACAACAGGGAACGGAGGTTGAGGTGCCAGAGATACCATCATGGGAGGACAAGCCCCTACATGGGATGTACCACCAGCAAATAACCCAAGTGGCTGATATCAGTAAATCCTACCAATGGCTGGAAAAAGCTGGACTCAAGGACAGCACAGAGGCCCTCATCCTGGCCGCCCAGGAACAGGCCCTAAACACCAGAGCAATAGAGGCCCAGATCTACCACACCAGACAAGACCCAAGGTGTAGGTTGTGCAAGGAGGCCCCTGAGACAGTCCAGCACATCACAGCAGGGTGCAAGATACTGGCAGGGAAAGCGTACATGGAGCGACATAACCAAGTGGCAGGCATAGTGTACAGAAACATCTGTGCAGAATATGGACTGGAAACCCCGAGATCAAAGTGGGAAACACCCCCAAAGGTGGTGGAGAACGCCAGAGCTAAGATCCTGTGGGACTTCCAGATCCAGACAGACAAAATGGTAATGGCGAACCAACCAGACATTGTTGTAGTGGATAAACATCAGAGGAAAACCGTTGTGGTAGATGTAGCAATACCAAGTGATTGCAACATCAGGAAAAAGGAGCACGAGAAACTGGAGAAATACTAGGGCCTCAGGGAAGAACTGGAGAGGGCCTGGAAGGTGAAGACCACAGTGGTGCCTGTGGTCATCGGGGCCCTCGGGGCAGTAACCCCCAAACTGGAGCAGTGGCTACAACAGATCCCAGGAACAACATCAGACATCTCAGTCCAGAAATGTGCGGTCCTTGGCACAGCCAAGATACTGCAGGACCCTCAAGCTCCCAGGCCTCTGGTAGAGGACCAGAGGATAAGAACCACCCGCGGTGGGTGAGAAGGGAATTTTTTAAATTCCCTTCTGCAGTATCTTGGCTGTGCCAAGGACCGCACATTTCTGGACTGAGATGTCTGATGTTGTTCCTGGGATCTGTTGTAGCCACTGCTCCAGTTTGGGGTTACTGCCCCGAGGGCCCCGATGACCACAGGCACCACTGTGGTCTTCACCTTCCAGGCCCTCTCCAGTTCCTCCCTGAGGCCCTGGTATTTCTCCAGTCTCTCCTTTTTCCTGGTGTTGCAATCACTTGGTATTGCTACATCTACCACAACGGCTTTCCTCTGTTGTTTATCCACTACGACAATGTCTGGTTGGTTCGCCATTACCATTTTGTCTGTCTGGATCTGGAAGTCCCACAGGATCTTAGCTCTGGCGTTCTCCACCACCTTTGGGGTGTTCCCCACTTTGATCTCGGGGTTTCCAGTCCATATTCTGCACAGATGTTTCTGTACACTATGCCTGCCACTTGGTTATGTCGCTCCATGTACGCTTTCCCTGCCAGTATCTTGCACCCTGCTGTGATGTGCTGGACTGTCTCAGGGGCCTCCTTGCACAACCTACACCTTGGGTCTTGTCTGGTGTGGTAGATCTGGGCCTCTATTGCTCTGGTGTTTAGGGCCTGTTCCTGGGCGGCCAGGATGAGGGCCTCTGTGCTGTCCTTGAGTCCAGATTTTTCCAGCCATTGGTAGGATTTACTGATATCAGCCACTTGGGTTATTTGCTGGTGGTACATCCCATGTAGGGGCTTGTCCTCCCATGATGGTATCTCTGGCACCTCAACCTCCGTTCCCTGTTGTCTGAGACATTCACTGAGCACATTGTCTGTTGAGGCTTTGTCCCTGATGTATTTATGGATCTTAGTTGTTTCGTCCTGGACAGTGGTTCTCACACTCACTAGTCCTCTGCCTCCGTCCTTGCGGCTCGTGTACAGTCTCAGGGTGCTGGATTTGGGATGGAACCCTCCATGCATGGTTAGTAGCTTTCTAGTCTTAATATCTGTGGCTTTTATATCCTCCTTTGGCCAGCTAATTATTCCAGCAGGGTATCTGATTACTGGCAGGGCATAGCTGTTTATCGCACGGTTCTTGTTCTTGCCATTGAGCTGGACTTGCCTTATTCGTTGGAGGTATTTAGCTGTGGCTCTTCCACAGCTAAATAGTTTGATCCAATGCATTCTATGTATTGACTTCTCCTGTGTGAGAGCGGCAATCCGGAAACTCGATACTCTCTGGGATGCATCACATCCGACTCACCAAACGACCGCAGGAGGAGAGACGCTCTGGCCCAGACAAGCAGGCACTCCATTTCCCAGGGTCCTTTGCACCTGAGGCATTCTGACACCAAAGGTGAAAGTTTTAATTTGTGTTTGTATTATTTAGAAATACATTTTTTTGTGTAATTAGACTTAGACTTCCTTTATTGTCATTGTACAAAAAAAACACAAGGTGAATCTTGACAACAAAATGTCATTACTTGGCTACCAGTGTAGCAGAGCTAAAACCTTATACTACACAATAAATACATAATAGCTAAATAAATATATAAGAGCTAAGAATAAAGTGCCATAGAATCCACAAGTGCAGTGTTGTAAACAAAACTAAACTAAAGTGCGTGTATTCATGGTTATAAATTATTATTTTATTCCACTGAAGTTTTCTCAGATTTTTCTTACCTGTATTCACAACCTGCCAGTTGCTGTCGCTGTGCTGAATCTGCGACGTTTCTGCTAACTTTGATAAAAATCCTGCAGTTCCTGACTTTTACATTTAAACACTGAGGGAGGAAAGAACCGTGAGAATATCACCGTGTTTTATGAAGCAAGAGTCCAAAAGGTTTTTCTTCTTTCTTCATCAACTGAAAGAAATGCAGTCACAGTGCAGCAGTTTGCAGCATTGTGAATAAATCGCACAAAATAGAGCTTTTATCATCTACTTTTGTTTTATTTATTTATTTCACAAAGTACATTTACTTGAATTTACTTGTCAATAAAGTTGTTCTTTCCAGATGCTGAGTCAGCTGTGCGGAGCATTTATTCATCATTTTTGCAGATATCTGATGTTTCCTCATTCCTGTAAAGGTTCGTCACCAAATTTTTATGTAACAGACGTTTCTCAGGTTTCCTCTTCAGAAGCGGATGTGATAACATTAATTTCTTATAATTACAGGTGTAATTATATTGATGTTCCCAGCAGCTTGTAGCAGTTAATTTGATTTAAAATCATCATTTAAATGTAGAAACTCTGGCTGCAATCATTTCCAGTTGAAAATTAAAACCTGTTTTCATTTTGCAGGAAAATTAAGAGACAGATCTTCTGTAGGATTATGTCTCATATCTGCATGCAGTGGATGAATCAGCTGGTTAGATTTCAGTCAGGTGAGTTTAACTGGACCGTGCAGCAGGATCCTCCAGAAGAAGCCAAACAGGTGAGATTCTTTACAGTGTTGATTTTGGCAGCAGCATGAGGGCGAAGTTTGAGCTTTGATCCTTGCAGACACAACGTTCTGGAAACCGCACCTCGTTTGTTATCACTCTGCAGTGATTGATTGCTGACATTTACAGTAAATGGTGAGGGCAAAGCTAACAGGAAGTAATAAAGTATAAAGAATATAGAAAAAAGCATGAAACTGAGCACTTTTTCCAACCTGTGTTTGTTTAAACATGCTTGATGTTCAGTTGGGTCTGGATCCTGAAGCTTCTGGGCCTCAGAAATAATCAGATGTATAATTTTATCTCTGCACTCAAATTTAAAACTTTTAAAGACTATTATGAATTAATTTTAAGACATGAGCCATGACAGAACTGTACAAAGAAAATCCCATATTTTTATATGAAAGTATGTATTTGTAAGAATGGAAACTATTATGGAGGACATTGCATTGGATTCTGACAACAGATTTAGTCACATTCCTAGTTTAGCTGAAGTCATCATTTCCCCGTTAGTCTTCATTGCTGCATCTGTTATGTTTTGAATTGTTTTTGACGGTTAATTGTTCTGTAATATTTACTCTCTTGTTTCTGTTTTATTTTATTTTAGTCCCTCTTAGTGTTTCTAATTATGTTTATTTATTGTCTTCTCTAAAAACCTACATTAAAAAATTGACTCAATTTAAGATGCATGTATTTAAGTGTTATTAAAGATGCACAGATACTCGGGTGTGGATGTCTTTCTTAACTTGCTAAGATAATCCATCGATCTAAACCTTCTTGGAGGGTCAAAATTTTGTCTTCCTTATTTTTCTTCCAGGATTTGAGGCCAGTCCAGCAGCTACACCCTCCTCTTTCTTTGGAACGTGATTAAAATGTGATTTTTCTGTGGACATCGTCCTGAAAGGAACAGATGTTAGTTTAAGACTCTTCAGGACTTTCCTGGGTTGGTAGAACCATCACAGACATGAACATTTTTGCATCTTTTCCAATTCAGAGCTGACTGAAGGATCAGTGATCACAGTCTGGCTGGAGTCTGGGGAGAGTCTGGTGGGAGTCTGGTGGGAGTCTGGCGGGAGTCTGGGGAGAGTCTGAAGGGAGTCTGGTGGGAGTCTGGTGGGAGTCTGGTGGGAGTCTGGCTGGAGTCTGACGGGAGTCTGGGGAGAGTCTGGTGGGAGTCTGGTGGGAGTCTGGCGGGAGTCTGGGGAGAGTCTGGTGGGAGTCTGGCGGGGGTCAGGAGAGAGTCTGGCGGGAGTCTGGGGAGAGTCTGGCGGGAGTCTGGCGGGAGTGTGGGGAGAGTCTGGTGGGAGTCTGATGGGAGTCTGGCGGGAGTCTGGGGAGAGTCTGGTGGGAGTCTGGCGGGGGTTAGGAGAGAGTCTGGCGGGAGTCTGGGGAGAGTCTGGCGGGAGTCTGGTGGGAGTCTGGGGAGAGTCTGGTGGGAGTCTGGGGAGAGTCTGGTGGGAGTCTGGCGGGAATCAGGGGAGAGTCTGGCGGGTGTTTGGCGGGAGTCTGGGGAGAGTCTGGTGGGAGTCTGGTGGGAGTCTGGTGGGAGTCTGGCGGGAGTCTGGCTGGAGTCTGACGGGAGTCTGGGGAGAGTCTGGCTGGAGTCTGACGGGAGTCTGGGGAGAGTCTGGTGGGAGTCTGGTGGGAGTCTGGCGGGAGTCTGGGGAGAGTCTGGTGGGAGTCTGGCGGGGGTTAGGAGAGAGTCTGGCGGGAGTCTGGGGAGAGTCTGGCGGGAGTCTGGTGGGAGTGTGGGGAGAGTCTGGTGGGAGTCTGACGGGAGTCTGGCGGGAGTCTGGGGAGAGTCTGGTGGGAGTCTGGTGGGGGTCAGGAGAGAGTCTGGCGGGAGTCTGGGGAGAGTCTGGTGGGAGTCTGGTGGGAGTCTGGGAGAGTCTGGTGGGAGTCTGGGAGAGTCTGGTGGGAGTCTGGCGGGAATCAGGGGAGAGTCTGGCGGGTGTTTGGCGGGAGTCTGGGGAGAGTCTGGTGGGAGTCTGGCGGGTGTCTGGCGGGCCTCCAGTGCTGGTTTTGGATGCATCTCAGCTCCAGCAGAACAGGTAGATTTACCTCCTCAGCATGTTAGCATGTTTTGAAAGGCCTGGTCATTAAGCCTTCATCAGATTCCGGTGTGTTGGAGCAGAGATGAACTGAAAGGTTGCAGGACGGTGACACAAGATGACTGGAGTTACAGATTTCTGCTTTTAACTGTACTCTGTTGTTAACTGCAGCCTAAAATTAATAGTTATATAAACAGAACTGATGAAATGCACTATAACTGTATTCTGAGCTTTTTTCTATTCAGATTTGTTGTTGTTTTGTTTCATTTCAGCAGCAAAGTGAGAACAGAAACTTAGATTTAAGTTTTGGTTTCCTGGAATCAGCAGTCAGTTGTTGGACCTGAAGCACGAGAAGCCAGCATGATGCTCTGTTGTTTCAGTTCCTCATCTTTGGCCGGGGATCAAATCTGTGACGGCTGTGATTCAGCATGAATACCTCGCACATTAATTATTTAAAGGCTTCTAATTAAAGATGCTCAATAAGGCAGCTGGCTTTGGGCCAAAGTGGCAACAGAAACAAGAGAAAATTAATCATCTGTTGACAGTCGGAGGTTTAACTCCAGCACTCAACCTGAACCCAGAGGATTTGTTTGAGAACAAATGGACTCAGGTGGCCGAAGTTCAGATCATCACTTTACTAAAAGAATGTTTTAAAACTTTCAACAAAGCTGTATGGAGATATGAGGCTGGGAACAGATTTATTACAGTCATGAATAACATGAATGCTCAAGTCTTATGTTGCAAGTCATGATAAACGGACTGAACTTTTATCACACGGCAGCCGGGGGTTCAGCGCCCAGAGGCACATCGACATCAAACCTTTCACTACAACTCAACCTGCTGAGTCGCCCAGGATCAGTCGGCCATTTTGATTTTTGTGTTATTCTTGGATTTTGCTCCAAGAATAACACAAAACTGCAGTAAACTATTTTAAGTTTATTCAGCCGCGAACATGTCATGATGGTCATGAGACAGGCTTCAGTCAGAGGCCTTTTCAAAGCCATTGCAAGACTGACTGCTACAGGAGATCCTTCCTTCACATCCACAGCGACTCTGAAGATAAACGTCTAATTTCCCTTTACGATAAATAAAATATTCTGAACTCAACTGAATTAAACAAACATGCAGTAAGTTTTACACTTCATAATGGTTTTGGATTTACTGGACATATTTTCTTGAAATGTTTACTGTAATCTGATTTGAACAAAATGTGTCATCCTGACCTGGATTTCATATTATTAATATAATTTGACCTCCTGGGAAATAAGTTCCTCTGATCTGAGTGGATGATCTGACCAGGATCTTTATCAGGACATGCAGACATTTTCTTATCTCCTCCATTCAGAATCATTTTTCTAAAACGCTTCCCTGTTGTTGAATATTCTAGACACTATCAAAACTTCAAACTGCTGACCTCGGATTTTTTCTATTATCTACACATATTGAGGTGAAATAGAGCGCCACCGGTTCACTCGTCTGTAACCAGATAACCACAGAGGTTGAGGTTTCTCTGTTCTGTCACGTAGAGCAACAAATCAACGTCAGGCCTCCCAATCTCTGCTGAGTCCATGTACTTCCTTGTAGATACACACTGATAAGCTTGTAGAATCTTATCACGTTCAATTATGTCACCTTACACTATTCATGACATTTTTTAGAAGGTATTAGATTGTAAACCTCTGGATCTAACAGGTGTTTGGGACGGAAAAGGGGAAAGAAAAGGTAGAAATTATTTGAAAACGATAATACTGACTTCAGAAAGCAATTAAACAGAATGAGAATCAGTAAAAAGCTTTAATAATAAATACTGAGTTACTGTGTTTAATAAAATGCATATTTATTGTTTCACTATTTGCTCAGATTAAAGGATTAGAGCGCTTTTTGTGCTGCCAGTTTTCTGCAAGGTGGAAGATTCAGGTTTACCGTAGAGACGAGGACAAAGCTGCAGGCAGCAGGTGGGTGGATGCAGCCAGAAAGAGATTAATTAAACACATGACAGATTCCTGTGCAACTCCATGTATCAGGTTATAAAAGGACAGGTTTCGAATGAACAAAATGAAAAACATTGTTGAAGGAAGGTGAGGCCAAAGTGCTGCTGAGACAAAACAAAGAAACCAAGAACACAGGACTTAATCTGAGGAGCAGAAAATGGGTCAGTCATGAGAGCCGGTGCTGGGAAACCGGCTTTAGAAAGTCAATAGACTGATTAGTAATTAGGACAGAAATATTCTCTGAGCACTTTCACTAACTTTGATCCTTAAGGAGAAGAAAAGGAGGCAAATGTTAAGAATACGATCAGAGCTGCTGGTCATAAAATGTCCCAAAGCTGCAGTGGTGCAGTGATGGCTGAAGGAGTTGAAATCATCAGACATGGATTAAACATCATGGGACGGTCCAGTCCTCACCGGGTTCTGTGCCTCAGATCCGGTAGAGAAACGACTGAAGAAGAAAATCAGCCAAACGAGTCCTGAGCCAACATGGACTGAAAGGAGGCCTGATAACTAAATACAAACTAAAATATTTGGGCACTTGGGAAACGTGATGCTTGAGAAACACGGTGGTGGCAGCATCATGGGAAGATTTGCTCCAGAGGAACTTGCACAGTTTAAATGGCATCATGAGTAAAGAACCTTATGACTAAATATTCAAATTCAGAAATGTTTTATTTCTGACTCCAGCTGCGGCTTCATTTCAGCTTTTCCAGTGTTGATGACCTGCGACCTGTTGAAAGCCACCCTGTTGCTATGGTTACACATCATAACAAACAGGAAGAAAAGAATCAGTTCAACTACAAGGATGCAGATCTGTCCAAAAAATGGACGAAAACCAAGAGAAGAGAAGCTGAAGGACAACAGTATGAATGTTTCTGAGTCACAAACCCCTGACCTCCGACCCTCTGACCTCCGACCCTCTGACCTCCGAACCCCTGACCTCCGAACCCCTGACCTCCAACCCCTGACCTCCGAACCCCTGACCTCCAACCCCCTGACCTCTGACCCCCTGACCTCCGACCCCCTGACCTCTGAACCCCTGACCTCTGCTGTCGCCTGCAGACTCTTTTATTTGTGACGTTTGTAGCTGCTGTGGTCTTGCTGCGATTGCCTGTAAAACTTAGTTTCCTTCTGGCATCAACACTCTGCCTGCAGTGCTGACATCAGAGCAGCTCATGAGTTTCCAGCTCTCAGGCTGCTTGCCAAACCCGTGTCACATTCTTTCTGTTATTACAGTATTAATTGTGTTTGAGGCCAAAAGTTATATTTAGATCACAAAGCAACAAAGGAATGCTAAAAGCTCCTGTCTGCAAACAAATCAAACAACGAGATGACAGATGGCTCCACAGATAAACAACGGGGAGTTAATGCCACATTCTCATCTGATGCAGGTTTTGGTCTCAGCCGAGAGACAGCTGGACGGGCCTTAAAGGGCCGACACATTCACACAGCCGATCATCCACAGGCAGGTCGAATTAGAGCCACACGTTTGTCTAAACTGGATGCTGGAGTACCCAGAGAAACCACACTCATCCACAGGAAACAGGAAAATCTGCACAAGTAAAAGAATTTCTCACTTCTCAAGTCTTTCTCTCCAAAAAGGAAAACTTCATTCTTAGAAAGAAAAAAATGCATCTGCAGCAAAAAGAAAGTTTCATCCATCAAACTCCTGTTTCATTTAACATCAGATGTTTAACCTGCGTTCAACAGATCAGGTTATGTAATAATAAATAATGATAATATTGTGTAGGCAATGCTTCAGCTGTCTCACATCACCAAGCTATCAAATCAATCTAACATTTCAGAAATAAAACCTGCAATAAATATGGAAACCCAGAAATGTCTCTAATTCCAAACAGGTTCATCTCAACAGGAGATAAGGCAGGACAAAACCCTCACAGATGGCACTCAGTTATTACTCATACTTTAGATTTATGCTCATCAGTCCTGACCTGAATGTGTGGAAGGAGCCAAAGATTAGGGGAATGGTTAGGAGGCGTTTCAACCTCAAAGGCTTCAGCTTCATCGCCAGATAAAAGTATCAGAGAGAAAAGGTTGGATTTCAAGAGTCTTTACATGGAAGAACACAAATAATTTCCCATGTGGCATTTATAATAATTTTTTTTTGTTTTACATTTTTTCGTTGCCTTCAGATATTTTTTACTGGGAACTTCTTAGTTGAATGAAAATGATTTTAAGTCAAAGTCTTTATTTGCTCATTTTTACGCTTTTCACCAAGTTTTATTTATCTCAGTCACAAATTATTTACATTTTCGAAACAAACACATGAGAATCAAAACCCACTTTTCTCACGAACAAGAACATTTAATAAATGAAAACTGAAATGCTGCAGAAGTTGCTGTGAATACGTTTATGTGATGCAAACATAATGAGATGTCAGAACTTTCTGGATACATTTTCACTGTTTCAACAGCAAAAAGCAAGAAAGTATCTAAAGGAAACACAAACATTTGAATAGATTTATTTGCTTCAATTGTCACATTTGTCACTGGAATGTTTAGCTCAAAATGTCAGTGAACCAAAACAGAAAGAAGCAGCGATGACTGATTACGGAGAAAACAAGAAGCTTATGAGCTTCATGTGAAAGACAAGGTTGCTGTGCAGGTTGCTGTGCAACACTGACAAAGAAATGAAACGTGTGAGAGCAGAAGGACCAGTTTCTGCGTTGCTCCATCATCTCTTAACTTCCAGATCTGTTATCAGTTTGAGAATGCAAAAGTTTTATGGTTTTGATGCGAGTGTCTAAAAGAAATTAGAAATTGCTTTTAGCTCATTTAGTTATTTTTATACAGATCAGTTCATTTAGCATTAGGTTGTCTCTGCTGATCAAAGCGCCTAATAATGATAATATTGTGATTTCTGTGTAGCTATATCAGCGTAGTTTTATTTCAGAAATCTAAAACCTCAATTAAATAATTTCTCATTGTGAACTAGTGCTGCACCCATTGCAGTTTTCTGGCTGATCTCAGATTATTGATCTTTTAAAAGCCTGACTTACTGATTCCGATTTTGGCCGATACCATTTTTTTGTCTGAAATGTTGCTCCATATATCAAGAAAGTTGCTGAATTAGCAACAATGGGTTGACCATTGTTAACTGTAAATGTGCAGACGTGACCTGGTCTGCCAGTCCAACCTCACAGGAGGAAGGAAAACCACAGTGGTTGATGCAGGCAGCAGGTTTCTGTAAATGGTACCACTGAAGTGCCAACACTGGACCAGCGGAGACAAAACAGGGTGTGGTTGTTTCATTTTGAGTCATGTTTGGAAAAACAAATGAAACTGTATGAATGGCACGCAGAACATTCCTGCTTAACAATGCAACGTCTCACCGCAGAGCAATAACAAACAGTGGTGAGATGTTTCACTTTTCATTTCTGTGTTGTTTGTTAATGCTGGAAATTTAACAATCAAAACACATGATTGCTTGTTTTATTGTGATATTTAATCTATTGCTCATTAGATTTACCTCAGGCTGTATTCACACCTGAACTCCAGTCCGAACTCCAGTCCGCTGAAAGTCTGGTTCACTTGGGGAGGTGTGAATGTGGAATCGGACTAAAGAAGTGAACTCTGATCCGCCTACAAACCTCATTGAAATGAACTTGCTGCGGCTTGAATGTGAACCTCCAGTGTGACCGGAGTCTGCTCTAAAGCGAGACATGGGCTACAGCGCAGGGCATTCTGGGTAAATACAACCAGAACAAAGATGCTAGCCTAGCGCTAGCAGCAGAAATGGCTTGTGGCCTTTAGCAAAAGACAAAGGAGAAATCCCCTAGCAGCTAAAATCTGATGCTACTTTATTTTATTCACATTTGGTGAAGAAGGAAGTTGCACTCGATGTCTTGGGAGATTTTTGTGTCGTTTCATTCAGTAGTTCTCGCTGCAGCGCCCCCACAGGCCAGGAGAGGATTTGTCATTTGGTTTTTGTTGTTGCTCTCCCCTTTCTTTTTCTTTAGGTTCTCATCTTCACCTTTAAGATTTCTTTAGATTATTTTTTAAAGAATAAAACTTTAACTTTACCCTCCTGGTTTATTTATTGTTCATCAGCCTTGGGGATGTAACAGAGGACCAAAACTGAAACATCTGTTGCTTCTCCAGCTGATGCGGTTTTCTTTCTGTCAAACCACAAAGCTGCAGCACACATGCTGGCCAGGCGGCCGAGAGGCCCTGAAAGTTTCCCAGCTGGCCTTTCAGTCTGCAGAGGCAGCGTGAAACCAGCTGGGCCTGATCAACCCAGCATGCAGCAACCACTGCATGCAACATCCTCAATTAAACCCAGACTGTCAGGTATGAAAATACCTTTAATGAGTCTCAGTATAGACACAATTACTGCTTGAGGAACTAATTTTCTGACTTTATTAGGTTTATCTGATAGGAACGGACGCACCTTAACAAAGAGCAACTGAACCGAACAGCAGAGCCATTCTTTTATCACAGTGCAAGTAGCACAAGATCATTTGCAGCTCTGGTTCCTGGCAGGGGAAAATGTTTCTCAGAACTATTAAAAAGTGGAATGATAGTTGTTTAAAATAATACAACATGATGTCAACTACATGTACAGAATCATACCTGTAGAACACTGAAGTATAAAAATAAAGACATCAGGCATGGATGCAGTTCTGATTCATTTAACCAGAACTGTTTGTTTTTTGAACATACTAAAACTGAGCTATGCTATGTTAACTTTAGCTGAGCATTGTTGAGATTTCATTAAGGTTAAACTCGATTGTTTTTCTTGCTTAGAAACCAAGTTTCCAAGAACATTAAAAGGAAACAAACATCATCTATTTGACTCCTTGGTGATTATAAACAGGTGGAAACCAGTAAAAGGAAACTGAGACCTGCAGTGTCTGGCAGCCTGACAGGAAGCTCCTTCTCTTGGACGCAGCAGCATCTCTGTGATTTCTCAGCAAACACAAACAGAATCAGACTGGGATCAAATGTCTTTGCATCCCTGAGATTAACTTTGATTTTGGTGATAAAAAAATAGAGCAGCTACTTCTTCTACGTACAATGACTGTGTTGTGTGGCGTGACAGGAAGAAATGACTAGAATAATAAAAGCGTATTGCTTTGTTTAATACCTGATCATGTGAAAAGTTACTGTTTACAATCTTTCTTTGCATTTTATATCATTTTATTTATACAAAATATCATTTTAAAATGAAAATTGCATTTTCATTGAAAAACAGTTTTCCATTTAAACAGAAAACCTGAAAAGTTTTCCCATCTTGTTCTTTATAAGCATCAAACTGGTTTGTTTTCTCAAACCAGTTCTGCAGCTGCTTCATTGTTCTCAAGCTTTCTGTTCATTCCTTCATCCTGCAACACCCCTTTGCCTGGCAGGTGTATTTAAGATGCTGCAGGGCGACGGGAGCACCATCGCTGGACACAGTTAAGCTGAGAGCGTCCAGATGGCCTCCGCGGTGCTGCTCCTGCTGCAGCTGCTGCTGCTGCAGCTGCTGCTGCTCACCTGTCTGGTGTCGGCCTCTCATCACTGGGGAGGAACCACCAGCTTCACCTACAAAGGAAGGAACCCTGATGGGACAGTGAAGGTAAAAACCCTCAGTAACATTTTATATTTAGATTTAACAGGATGATTTTATCATCAAAATGTTTTGTTTTGACTATTTCGCCACATTAATACGAGAAATTCAAACCAGCTTCATGTCTGTAGAAAGACGATGTTAAAACTTTCCAATAAAATGGCAAAAAATAAACAATTATCAAGCAAAACTTGATAATTGTATGTACAGTCATGTTCAATAAGTCAGAATTTGAGGCTTGTTTGTTGGATTAATTATCTTTTTAAAGATACAGAATCTTTTAAGCATGTATTAAACATACTTTCCATAAAACCCATGTTTCTGTATCATTAGTATGTGTGGGATCAATCTGTGGTTCACATAGTGATGGATTTACTGAAATAATCCAATTTTAATAGTTTCATGAATTATTGAATATTCTTTCTTGCATTATTATATCTTTTTTCTTTTCTTCAAGACTGTTGAGATGATTGTCTACAATTCAGGAAATTATAAAAATGTAATATATTTACCAACTGGCTGATTGATAAAAACCTTTTAAAATTCTTTTTGTTTTTTGCTTTACAGCTACTTCAATTGAAAATTTAAAAAAAATCTTAAATATGTTTTACTATTAATTATCTAAACAAAAAGTTTCAACTATTTTTAAGAATTTTAAATCAATCATTTAAGGTCTGTAAAGTTTCACATTTCGCCCACAGATGTCCCTCCGAACCAGAGATACTTTTGATAGCTGTTATTATTACCACTACTGGTATTGTTACGGCAGCAACTGCGGCTCTGCAAACACTCGAGTCACAAGTCAAATTGACACGAGCACCAACACTCCATCCTACGAGAGTCAATGGTGCGAAACAGAAACTGTTGAGACTTGGACCCTCCCCAGTGACAAACCGTTCAATCTCAGGTGAGCATCTTTACAAATATATTCATATTTCAAAGATTGGAATCACTTTGATTGAAAATCTGTTGTGTTTTTGGTGGCAAAATGTACATGAAGCTTCATCTTGTCCCGTCCTTTTAAAATATCAGGACATCCAGCTGCTGCTGGATCTCAACACGTAACTCGGTTAATAACTGGCACTTCGATTCTCACATGGATTTCGGAACGAGGTCAGACACAAGAAAACCAAATAAATCACCTGATCTGGCCATTGTGCCCTTCTTAAGGTAACTATCCTCTGGTTTCTGTGACTGATCTGCATTTAACACAATTAAATGTAAAGAATAAGCCAAAATATTTGATAATTTTCAATGTGATTTCCATGAAGTCAATGTCAGAGACTTCATTAAATATTGAAAATGCTTTTTTACTTGGTTTTTGCTGATTTTACAACTTGTGTTTGCATCTAATGAAGAGTTCCTCAGAACTGCCCGAGAACGTACAGGCTGGCTGCCTTTGACCCTGACGGTGACCGAGTCCGCTGCAGGTATGGGAATCTCCAGGGATACGAATGTGACAACTGCCAGCTCCCTTCAGGCTTCCAGCTGGACCAGGTATTCACATATTTATGTTATAGTATTAGCTCATATCAAACTGTGACAATTAACGATTTAATTAGTATGTGATTATTTTTCCAGGATTCTTGCGCCTTACACTACCAGTATACCTATTCCGACTCCAGAATCTTTGGTTTTGAGATGGTGGTAGAAGATTACGCACGCGGTACTATCGATCTGTTCTACTCTGATGGATCAAGTGTTCGCAAACATCCACTGCCTTCCAGGATGAAGAGACAAGCTTACACCGTACCACCTCCAACAAGCACTGCCCCCACAACTACAGCTACAATTGCAGCTACAACAACACCCTGGTGGTGGTTGTGGCAGACTACCACAACAGCTACACCTACAACTACAACTGCAGCACCAACAACACCCTGGTGGTGGTTGTGGCAGACTACCACAACACCTACACCTACAACTACAACTGCCGCACCAACAACACCCTGGTGGTGGTGGCAGACTACCACAACAGCTACACCTACAACTACAACTGCAGCACCAACAACACCCTGGTGGTGGTGGCAGACTACCACAACAGCTACACCTACAACTACAACTGCAGCACCAACAACACCCTGGTGGTGGTGGTGGCAGACTACCACAACAGCTACACCTACAACTACAACTGCAGCACCAACAACACCCTGGTGGTGGTGGTGGCAGACTACCACAACAGCTACACCTACAACTACAACTGCAGCACCAACAACACCCTGGTGGTGGTGGTGGCAGACTACCACAACAGCTACACCTACAACTACAACTGCAGCACCAACAACAACTTGGTGGTGGTGGTGGCAGAGTACCCCTGCACCCTCAACTACCACAAACACCCCCTGGTGGTGGCAGACTACCACAACACCTACACCTACAACTACAACTGCAGCTCCAACAACCAGTCAAAGTGTGAGCAGTACTCCCCTTAGTAAGCAACCTCTGCAGTTCTCTTTTCTCGGTAAGAACACATTTACTGGTTTCAATGAATAACTGACCATAAATTATTCCTGTCTTTATTTTCAAACCAGACCCACTGGGAGTGTTGCAGGAAAGGTTAAAAGAAGCTAAATACTGTTTCATACCATAACACTTAACTCTTATTTCTAGGGGATAATTTTAAGGAAACAGATTTATATGCATTTCTGAAAAATGGGACTGACCCTAGGAAATGGGATTGAAACAGTCTCAAAGCACACCGGTCCAGTTAAAGTCCCAGAAGAGTTCACTTGTGTCATATAGGAAACAAATTAGGATCTAGGAGGAAACAGTTTTTATACCTCTGGCAAATATTTGGATCAAACTTAATTGTTTGCTTGTTTTTTCTAAGTGGAAACATTAGTTGACATTTAGCTTCCACGCGGGGAACCGCTTTCACTACCAGTATACCTATTCATGTATCATGTTGGAGAGGACGGCTCCTTCAGGCAGGGAACTGTTACAGCAGTTCCCTGCCTGAAGGAGCCGTCCTCTCCAACATGAACAAACAGAAGAGGAAGAGAAAGTGGGAGGTGCCCCTGCCAAAGGTTCACGCTCAAGGAGAGACAGAAGTTCTTAAAGTCATTCGAACAGGAAAGAGAGAAACACAGGAACCGCTTCAACGCAGGGAACAGCTTTAACACAGGGAACCGCTTCAACGCAGGGAACAGCTTTAACACAGGGAACCGCTTCAACGCAGGGAACAGCTTTAACACAGGGAACCGCTTCAACACAGGAAACTGCTTTCAGGCAGGGAACCACTTTCAGGCAGGGAACTGCTTTAACACAGGGAACCGCTTCAACACAGGGAACCGCTTCAACACAGGGAACCGCTTCAACACAGGAAACCGCTTTCAGGCAGGGAACCACTTTCAGGCAGGGAACCACTTTAACACAGGGAACAGCTTCAACAAAGGGAACCGCTTTCAGGCAGGGAACCACTTTAACACAGGGAACCGCTTCAACGAAGGGAACAGCTTTCAGGCAGGGAACCACTTTAACACAGGGAACCGCTTCAACGAAGGGAACAGCTTTCAGGCAGGGAACTGCTTTAACACAAGGAATCGCTTTCAGGCAGGGAACCGCTTTAACACAGGGAACCGCTTCAACGCTTCAACGCTTTCAGGCAGGGAACCGATTTGATACAGGGAACCACTTTCAGGCAGGGAACTGCTTTAACACAGGGTACCACTTCAACGCAGGGACCCGCTTTCAGGCAGGGAACTGCTTTAACACAGGGAACCGCTTCAATGCAGGGAACCGCTTTCAGGCAGGGAACCACTTTCAGGCAGGGAACCGCTTTAACACAGGGAACCGCTTCAACACAGGAAACTGCTTTCAGGCAGGGAACCGATTTGATACAGGGAACCACTTTCAGGCAGGGAACTGCTTTAACACAGGGAACCGTTTCAACGCAGGGACCCGCTTTCAGGCAGGGAACTGCTTTAACACAGGGAACCGCTTTCAGGCAGGGAACCGCTTTCAGGCAGGGAACCACTTTCAGGCAGGGAACCGATTTCAGGCGGGGAACTGCTTTAACACAGGGAACCACTTCCAGGAAGGGAACCGCTTTCAGGCAGGGAACCACTTTAAGGCAAGGAACCACTTTCTGGCAGGGAACCACTTTAAGGCAAGGAACCACTTTCAGGCGGGGAATCGCTTTCAGGCAGGGAACCGCTTTCAGGGAGGGAACCACTTTCAGGGAGGGAACCACTTTCAGGCAGGGAATCGCTTTCAGGCAGGGAACCACTTTCAGGCAGGGAGCCCTTTAACACAGGGAACTGCTTTCAGGCAGGGAACAGCTTTAACACAGGGAACCGCTTCAACGCAGGGAACAGCTTTAACACAGGGAACCGCTTCAACGCAAGGAACAGCTTTAACACAGGGAACCACTTTAAGGCAAGGAACCACTTTCTGGCAGGGAACCACTTTAAGGCAAGGAACCACTTTCAGGCGGGGAATCGCTTTCAGGCAGGGAACCACTTTCAGGGAGGGAACCACTTTCAGGCAGGGAATCGCTTTCAGGCAGGGAACCACTTTCAGGCAGGGAGCCCTTTAACACAGGGAACCGCTTCAACGCAGGGAACAGCTTTAACACAGGGAACCGCTTCAACGCAGGGAACAGCTTTAACACAGGGAACCGCTTCACCGCAAGGAACAGCTTTAACACAGGGAACCGCTTCAACGCAGGGAACAGCTTTCAGGCAGGGAACCGCTTTAACACAGGGAACCGCTTTCAGGCAGGGAACCGCTTTAACACAGGGAACCGCTTCAAAGAAGGGAACAGCTTTAACACAGGGAACCACTTTAACACAGGGAACCGCTTCAACGAAGGGAACAGCTTTAACACAGGGAACCACTTTAACACATGGAGCCGCTTCAACGAAGGGAACCGCTTTCAGGCAGGGAACCACTTTAACACAGGGAACCGCTTCAACGAAGGGAACCCCTTTCAGGCAGAGAACCGCTTCAAGGAAGGGAACAGCTTTAACACAGGGAACCGCTTCAACGAAGGGAACAGCTTTAACACAGGGAACCACTTTAACACAGGGAACTGCTTCAACGAAGGGATCCACTTTCAGGCAGGGAACCACTTTAACACAGGGAACCGCTTTAACGAAGGGAACAGCTTTAACACAGGGAACCACTTTAACACAGGGAACCGCTTCAACGAAGGGAACCGCTTTCAGGCAGGGAACTGCTTTAACACAAGGAATCGCTTTCAGGCAGGGAACCGCTTTAACACAGGGAACCGCTTCAACGCAGGGAACCGCTTTAACACAGGGAACCGCTTCAACGAAGGGAACCGCTTTCAGGCAGGGAACCACTTTAACACAGGGAACCGCTTCAACGAAGGGAACCGCTTTCAGGCAGGGAACCACTTTAACACAGGGAACCGCTTCAACGAAGGGAACCACTTTCAGGCAGGGAACCACTTTAACACAGGGAACCGCTTCAACGAAGGGAACCACTTTCAGGCAGGGAACCACTTTAACACAGGGAACCGCTTCAACGAAGGGAACCACTTTAAGGCAGGGAACCGCTTTAACACAGTGAACTGCTTTCAGGCAGGGAACCGCTTTAACACAGGGAACCGCTTCAACGCAGGGAACCGCTTTCAGGCAGGGAACCACTTTCAGGCAGGGACCCGCTTTAACACAGGGAACCGCTTCAACACAGGGAACTGCTTTCAGGCAGGGAACCGCTTTGATACAGGGAACCACTTTTAGGCAGGGAACCCTTTACCACAGGGAACCGCTTCAACGCAGGGACCCGCTTTCAGGCAAGGAACTGCTTTAACACAGGGAACCGCTTCATGCAGGGAACCGCTTTCAGGCAGGGAACCGCTTTCAGGCAGGGAACCACTTTCAGGCAGGGAACCGCTTTAACACAGGGAACCGCTTCAACGAAGGGAACAGCTTTCAGGCAGGGAACCACTTTAACACAGGGAACCGCTTTCAGGCAGGGAACTGCTTTAACACAAGGAATCGCTTTCAGGCAGGGAACCGCTTTAACACAGTGAACTGCTTTCAGGCAGGGAACCGCTTCAACGCAGGGAACCGCTTTCAGGCAGGGAACCACTTTCAGGCAGGGAACCGCTTTAACACAGGGAACCGCTTCAACACAGGGAACTGCTTTCAGGCAGGGAACCGCTTTGATACAGGGAACCACTTTTAGGCAGGGAACCCTTTACCACAGGGAACCGCTTCAACGCAGGGACCCGCTTTCAGGCAGGGAACTGCTTTAACACAGGGAACCGCTTCAATGCAGGGAACCGCTTTCAGGCAGGGAACCGCTTTCAGGCAGGGAACCACTTTCAGGCAGGGAACCACTTTCAGGCAGGGAACCGCTTAAAGGCGGGGAACTGCTTTAACACAGGGAACCACTTCCAGGAAGGGAACCGCTTTCAGGCATTGAACCACTTTCTGGCAGGGAACCACTTTAAGGCAAGGAACCACTTTCTGGCAGGGAACCACTTTAAGGCAAGGAACCACTTTCAGGGAGGGAACCACTTTCAGGCAGGGAACCACTTTAACACAGGGAACCACTTTCAGGCAGGGAATCGCTTTCAGGCAGGGAACCGCTTTCACACAAAACCTTTGAATGGAGCCAAAGAGACCATTTGATCTCAAAGACTTTGAGCTCATCACCAATATTAAATCCTCAAATTTCCTTTTCAAAAGTGTTGAAGACAAACGGGCCGCAGTCAGACACAGAAAGTCGTAGATCGTGGAAGGTGGTGATTTGTTTATCATTTCCCAATGTTGCATTTTTCTTAATAAATGCACACAAAGTAAAGGTTGGTTCCCCATTTTCTCCATATGTGCCAAGAAATGTGAATGTAGCCAGATTACCAGACCCTTTAACTGAAATTTAAAAAAGCTTTAATTGAGAAGTAAATCATGATGCAAAACACTCAAGTGTCAAGATAGGTGAGGTAAACAAGGTTATATATTATTATATTTATCTTTTTATTCCCCAGTGGATCCGCCTGTTCCCTCATGTCAGGAGGGTCTCTACCTGCCTCAGTTTGTGGCTCCGACTCCTTCGCATGGAACTCGGATCACGGCTGAGGTCGACAAAGAGGTGGAAATCAGAGTCAGGGCGACTGCAGCATATTCATCGTAAGTCACCAGAGTTTACTGAAGGCTGACGCCGATGACAAATCAACACTGATGATATGGTGACCTCTGCTTTTTCTGTGACCCAGAATCCAAAACATCATCTTCAGTGGGCCAACAAACGTCACCAAGCACCGGGACACGAATAACGACTTTGTCATCAGGTGGACTCCAGATGCAGATCACCTGGGAGAACAATATCCAATCTGCTTTGTGGTGGAGTCAGGCAGCTGGTGAGAACAGGATGAGCTCATCTTTTATTTTTGCACCTCAACCATGAACAGCTTTTCAATCTCTTCATAACAGAAGGGTGTTACACAATCTTTATCCTCATTTAATGTCTATTTCAGTGTTACGTTGATGAGAATAATAGTAGCACAGCAGTTAAACACACTAGTTATTTCATATATGAGAGACGTGCTTTTAGTCAAAAGGAAAATGAAACAGTTTCTTGTGAATCTTTTTCAGGAACGCTTTCTATCAGTCTGAGATGAGGTGTGTCCTGGTGGAAATCCAAAAGCATCAAAGTAAGTGTGAAGCTTACTTTGGGAAATACCTTCAGTATGAACGAGAAAACGATTCCAACAATCAGTGGAGATAATTTTACAGAAATTATTCACGATAGTTTAAATTTCAGGCTATTCCTTGTTATCGTCTAATCATTAAAACATCTGTGTTTGTTCCAGTTGAAGCCACAGTGACCTGCACCCAATCCACAATGAAGGTTGAGGTTGACAAAGCTTCCTTCTTTGGACTCCAGGAGGATCATCTTCGCCTAAGTGACCCAGCAACACCGTCTGCAGCCTGCAGAGACACTCCAACAGCACTCACATCGTCGCCGTCATTCCCCTCAACGAATGCGGGACTCAGATCGAGGTGAGAGCCGTTTGACACATCACACTCAGTCAGTTACCTGTTTAACACAGACCGCTCCCTCTGCAGGAAGACGACGACTACCTCATTTTCAAGAATGAGATCACACTAAGGAAGACGACCCGAACAAGCTGATCACCAGGAAGCACCTGGTGGAGGCCCGGTTCTACTGCCAGTACCCCAAACGGGGGAATGTGACGCTGAGCTTCAAAGTGCACAGAAAGAACGTCACGGTGTGGGAGAAAGGCTTCGGCACGTTCACCTACCAGTTTGAGTTTTACCAGAGCAGTCAGTTCAACGCCCTGTTCAGCCCAAACTCATACCCACTGGAGTACGACGTGGGAGACAGGATCTACATGCGGCTGGACGCCAGCTCCTCTGTCAACAACACCGAGATGTTTGTGGAGTCCTGCAGAGCTGCACCGTATGACAACCCCAACTATCATCCAACCTACTCCATCATTGAGAACGGGTGAGGCGTGGCTTTCATCTGGCCGACGCATGCATGATGCTAATGCTGCGTCACCATTAGCATCATCAGAACATAATTACACACTGATTTTGGCAAAGACACGCACATAAAGTGACAAAAATCTAATTTCAAAATGTTCATATTAAAAACTGCCAAAACAAGCAGGTTAGTTCATAGAGAATTTTATCTGAAGCTACATTTTCTTAAAAAAGACAAAGAAAGTTCTGAAGATGTTTGACGATGATGAGGTTGATGGTTCCATCTATGAGCTTTAAATCTAATCATGAGTTTTTGGTTTCATCCAGGTGCCAGGTTGACCCGACCCTGCAGATCCACTCCACCCCCAACAGCAATGAGTTCAGGTTCAGCATTGAGGCCTTCAAGTTCATCGGACTGCACGATCAGGTGAGCAATAAACCTGGTTGGAAAAGATTTTTAATTGAATTGGAGTTTTTCTACCAGCTGAACAGTTTGCACCTGTTTGTGTAAAAATGTTTGAACAAAATGTGAAATTGTTATATAAAATAATGAATTATTAAAACACTCTGTATGAAAACAAACACCAGAGGGAGTGCTTTCTGTTAGTGGCTGTGTGTTTGAGTTCAGGTGTACATCAGCTGCACAGTCATGATGTGTGAAGCAGAAACTCCAACACCAGGTGCTCCAGGGGATGCAGCAACTCCACAGGGTCTAGCAGCTTCATTCGCAGAAAGAGAGAGGCTGTGATCGAGAGCGGAAAGCACTTCGTTTCCCAGGGTCCTTTGCGTCTGAAGCGTGAGGCGGACCCCAGAGGGGGCTCAGGTAAGGAGATGGTGGTATGATGAGGTTTATGAGCAGCAGATAAAATGTGAACAGGACTCCATCAGCACCGTGTTCCTCTTTCCTGCAGCTGCCAACCTGAACCTGAACCTGGTGTTTGTGGCTGGATGTCTCCTGGCTGCGGTTGGGATGGTCTGCGGCGTCATCATCTACAAAAGCAAAACCTCCAGGGTCAAATACCAACCTCTGCCGGCACATGAAAGCTAAAGCTGGAACATTGTTGCTGTGATGTGACATCTTGGGTGTTTTTGAAGTGATTTAATTTCATAAACCAATGTAGATGCAAACAGCAGAATAAATGACCAGTTATGTTTTTTGATGCTGAAGAGAAAGATCCAGATGGAAAATGGAGATAATCTTAAACAAAACTGGAAGAAAGTTCTTTACTTGGTTGCTGATTTACTGTTGTGTATGAATATCTACTGTTTCCTCCTGCCCTGTAATGCACTATGTGATGAATGTAGCACAGTTTAAATGTTTTTCTGTCATAATCAGTCAGTTTTGAACTAAGTTGCTTTTAAAAAAATTATTTTTATCTTTTTATGTTCTTTCATTTGTTTAAAGGTGGATTTGGTATTTCTAATTGGCTCAATAAAAAGACTCTTGAAAGATGCAAATATATTTCAGTGAAACAATCATTTCTCTGTTCTATATAAATAATGTTCCATTTCATAAATGAAGAGTTAAGCTTATTGGACAATTATAGGGAGTCCTCACCAGGTCACTGTGGAAATTTCACATTTTCTCACGATGCAAAATGTGAATTATGTGATCAGTTTTTCTGTCTCTTCACTTCTGATCGTTTCATCCAACGACACCAAAATTATGGTGACAAACAAATTAAATAACCAGACTCAACTGACTGAGAAAATGTTGACAATAATTAACGTGGAGCACATAAACTGCAGCATGCAGGTGAGCTGCATGCTGCAGTGGATGGGCTTTTCCCTCGTTGCTTTTCTCTCTTTCATTAGAGCTTCCCAAGTTTTCACTCCTGTGCAAAACTCCAAAAAATCTATTTAACATTGAGACTGAAAACCTTTGAAGCAATAAAATGTGATAACCCATTTTTAGCACTGATAAAAAAATGTGTTAAAATACAGCATGTCTTCTTTTAAGTTTTAGAACAACGCACACCTTAAACGCATCGAAGCAAAATATGAAGGTTTATAATGATAACAGAATCATGGCAATAATAATGCATCACAAAGCAAAGTCCTGATCGTCACTCTTACTATCAAGACTTTCACTCAATCAGCACAATGTGTTCTTGCAAGAATAAGAACAGAAAGCAGTTGTGTTAGACAACAGGATGTTGGCACAGTGTTGGCTGTGAGTTGGAAACCACAGTATCTCTGCAGAGGTCTGGGATCTTCAGCCTGCTTTCATCTGCAGGATTGCAACACTTCAGATAAGCTTGAATCTCAGGGAGATTCTGTCCTTATATGTAGGTGGTTCCTCTGGCGTCTCTGAATCCTCCCTAAAGTCCAGCAGTGTGAAGCACAATGAGCTCAAACACAGACCTGCAGCTGCAGCAGGAATCATTTCATCAGGCAAAATGCAGCAGCTCCAGTAAACACTGTTTGCCAGATAACATCATTACCAAAAGGCTAAGCTGAGAATACAGTTTCATTTTCCTTCAGACCATCATTCAGGAAAATAGATGAAGTATCATTTTGTTATCTTTTGTTTCTTTTCAGCTAGAAGAACGACTTGAGTTCAGACTCAGCTGTTTCACTGAGCAGCAACAGCCTCATGCTGCAGTGAGAAGAAACGTTCCAAGAAAAACAGAACCAAAGACAAAGGCTGAAGCAGAGCCTTTGAAAAATCCTGTTCCTTTGTGTCTTTCTTTTCGTAATAATTGAATAATAAATTCACATAAAATCTGTAAAAAGAGAAATTATTTACCAGGCTTATCATCATAGCGATAAATCATGATCTTATCAATATGGTGATCCCCAACCTTTTCATTACCGTGGACCGGACCGGACCAACCGGACTGGACCGGACCAACCGGACCAACCGGACCGGACTGAACCGGACCAACCGGACCGGACTGAACCGGACCAACCGGACCGGACTGAACTGGACCAACCGGACCGGACTGAACCGGACCAAACCGGCCCAACTGGACCGGACTGAACCGGACCAACCGGACCGGACTGAACCGGACCAACCGGACCGGACTGGACTGGTGGACCAGACCGGACTGGACTGGAGTGGACCAACCGGACCGGACTGGACTGGAGTGGACCAGACTGGACTGGACTGGAGTGGACCAGACCGGACTGGACTGGAGTGGACCAACCAGACTGGACTGGACTGGAGTGGACCAGACCGGACTGGACTGGAGTGGACCAGACCGGACTGGACTGGAGTGGAGTGGACCAGACCGGACTGGACTGGAGTGGACCAGACTGGACTGGACTGGAGTGGACCAGACCGGACTGGACTGGAGTGGACCAGACCAGACTGGACTGGACTGGAGTGGACCAGACCGGACTGGACTGGAGTGGACCAGACCAGAGTGAACCAGTCAAGACTTGGTAATTTTGCTGCAGCCTGGCAGGAGGTGTGGAGAGAAGTAAGACAACATGTTTTCCCACTAAACCCTTTTTCTTTTTTGCCCTGATTTTCCCTTTTCAACAATCTGACAATGCCCTGCAGTGTGTGGTTTGTTACCTGGTAGTGTGTTACCTGGTGGTGTGTTACCTGGTGGTGTGTTACCTGGTGGCTTGTTACCTGGTGGCTTGTTACCTGGTGGTGTGTTACCTGGTGGTTTGTTACCTGGTGGTTTGTTACCTGGTGGTGTGTTACCTGGTGGTTTGTTACCTGGTGGTGTGTTACCTGGTGGTTTGTTACCTGGTGGTGTGTTACCTGGTGGTGTGTTACCTGGTGGCTTGTTACCTGGTGGCTTGTTACCTGGTGGCTTGTTACCTGGTGGTGTGTTACCTGGTGGCTTGTTACCTGGTGGCTTGTTACCTGGTGGCTTGTTACCTGGTGGTGTGTTACCTGGTGGTGTGTTACCTGGTGGTGTGTTACCTGGTGGCTTGTTACCTGGTGGTGTGTTACCTGGTGGTGTGTTACCTGGTGGCTTGTTACCTGGTGGCGTGTTACCTGGTGGTGTGTTACCTGGTTGTGTGTTACCTGGTGGTGTGTTACCTGGTGGCTTGTTACCTGGTTGTGTGTTACCTGGTTGTGTGTTACCTGGTTGTGTGTTACCTGGTGGCTTGTTACCTGGTTGTGTGTTACCTGGTTGTGTGTTACCTGGTGGCTTGTTACCTGGTTGTGTTACCTGGTTGTGTGTTACCTGGTGGCTTGTTACCTGGTTGTGTGTTACCTGGTGGTGTGTTACCTGGTGGCTTGTTACCTGGTTGTGTGTTACCTGGTTGTGTGTTACCTGGTGGCTTGTTACCTGGTGGCTTGTTACCTGGTGGCGTGTTGAATATGCGTATATTCAACATGGCTGCCTGCAGGGTTTTCCCTGACTGAACGCAACCTGTTGAATGTGACAAAGAGCCAATCAGAAAGCCCGTAAGAGCGGAGGGGAATCCCAAACAGTTGACATGGGAACAGAGAGTCCAGTGCACATCCGAGGTGATATGTGGAAATGTTTATTACTATAGGTAATAGTGATATTTTTGTATACGTTTATTATATGTGGTTATGTTTATTCAGTTAAAAATGTTAACTACGAAAAACCAGAACTCAGTGCAGCAAACAGAGCAGCTGCTCCTTTTATCAAACACCTTTTCTTTTTGTTCTGTCCTGAGTTACGGTTTGAGGTGGAGAGGCAGATCACTGCCACCCAGGCTGAAATGAATGATGATGATTTTAATGATGAAATAGTCCAATAATAAATAGTCCAACAATCAGGCGGCACAGCTGAGCAGAAACAAAGGCTCAACAACAACCGATAGAATGGACAGCAGGAAGGACAGACTGACTGACTGGTACGACCAACGACCAGGACCTGATGAAGACTCAATGAGACAGGTGATGCTAAGCACTAGGAGGTAATCAGGGAACGAGACACACCTGGGAGGAATGAAGGAGGAGACGGGAAAGACACAGAAACTTGAAATAAACACACAGGAAAACAGATCCTGACAGTTTCCTCTTTTATCGTTTAAAACGATCCACAAACTATCACTGCTGCTCCTACATTGTGTTTGATTATTGTAAATTCACTGTGGGATGTTGGGGTTTCACTGGATCTTGTTCTGGAACCGGGACGCTCAGTGGAACCGGGACATTAAGTGGAACCAGGACGCTCAGTGGAACCGGGACATTCAGTGGAACCGGGACGCTCAGTGGAACCGGGACGTTCAGTGGAACCGGGACATTCAGTGGAACCGGGACGCTCAGTGGAACCGGGACGCTCAGTGGAACCGGGACGTTCAGTGGAACCGGGACGTTCAGTGGAACCGGGACGTTCAGTGGAACCGGGACGTTCAGTGGAACCGGGAAGCTCAGTGGAACCGGGACGTTCAGTGGAACCGGGACGTTCAGTGGAACCGGGACGTTCAGTGGAACCGGGACGCTCAGTGGAACCGGGACGTTCAGTGGAACCGGGACGTTCAGTGGAACCGGGACGTTCAGTGGAACCGGGACATTAAGTGGAACCGGGACGCTCAGTGGAACCGGGACGTTCAGTGGAACCGGTTCTGGTTCTGTGTTGCTCCTGGACTCTCAAACTGACCGAACCTCTTGGACTTTTATCGGCTCTGAGGTCACAGAGGTTTGGGAAATCAGCCAACGATCCTTAAACCAACCGGACCTAAAACTCACATCTCCACTCCTCTTGACCTCTGACCTCACGCTCTCCGACTCTGGTCGCTATAGTAACAGTTATGAATCCCTTCAAAATAAGATGCAGATGCGCCACAAAACGAACATTTTGCTTTAATGAACATTTTAACTCAGATTATCGACTGATGGACCCTGAGCTGTTTCTCCATCTGGGAGACGAGAGACGCTGAAGTGATGCTGATGCTGAGGGAGACACCTGGTCTCCATGGTGACGCAGTTGAAGCTTCATTGGCTCGTTAACATCCGGTCACCTGATCCTTCCTCTACTTCAGTGGTTACATGCAGGACATTACGTTTCCCCGTCTTTATGGAGGTTTCTACACATTTTCTTGTGGCTACAGTAAAAAGTTAATCAGCTGACTTGGCACAGAGGCACCTGGAGGACAGGCTTATTGAATATATATATACTAATATATGTATTAACTGTTTGTTGGGTTAACACTCATGAACAAGTAATTCGATCTAGAGCTACGATCTCAAACTGCACACAGTGTCTGAGCTTCTCTTGGCTTTTGAGAACTCTGGTGATCCCTGCACAGGATTTCACTGTCAGTTCTTGGCTCAGTTGCTGTCATGCCCACTTTCTTCCAAACCTATTCTGTCGTGTGACTCCATAGAGCCACCAGTCTGGAGTTTACAGGCTCCTGATTCCATGTTTTGTTCTTTAACAAGAAGCAGCTGAGGTGCTGGGTGCATTACGCCTGTTGGCATGAAGGTAACTGGAACACCTGGACTCAAGGACCTGGAAGGTGGATCCCATATGTTTGGCAATATATTGAATATATATATTAAAGCTTTGCTGTTGTGCTTGATGCTGATAATTTAAGCACACTAAATTATTATTGGAAAATCGGCCAACGATCTTTAAACCATGAACCAGACCTAAAACTCACAAGCTCCTCTCATCTCGTCTTGACCCCTGACCTAACGCTCCCTGACTCTGTTTGCTGTGGTAACCGTTACGAATCCGTGACTAAACACATGTATCTTCTTTCTCCACTGTGTAATTATTCAAGCTTTTCCTCTTCTGTTACTGGCAAAGCTGCTGGAGCGCAAACAGGATTGATTTATTCCGATTTCAATAACTAATCTGAATTTCCTGAAAGTGGGAAAAGTTAAGCTTCATTGTGTGTTTAGGTGAATGGATGACCCAGCTCACTGTTGCATGAAATTACAGGAAAAAGTCCCAATTGTTCCATAAAACCAGTTCTGCAATTGCCTCATTGCTCCAAACTGAAGAACACAACCCTTCACCTGCAGCACCTCCCTGCTCACACAGCTGTATTTAAGATGCTGCAGGTGAACGTGAGCTGCATGGACGTTGTGCTGGGAGTGTGATGATGGCCTCCACAGCGCCGCTCCTCCTCCAGCTGCTCCTGCTGACCGCCGCCGTCTCAGCGTTGCAACACTGGGGAGGAACCATGAACATCGCCTACAAAGGAAGAAACCCTGACGGATCCTTCAGGGTTGAGAACAATCATTTTAAATCTATAGCAGCTTATTTATCTAAAATCTGTCATCTTCTTGTCTCAGTAGGAGAAATTATGAACACATTCTGCTTATGTTTCCCACAAAGATCTGATGTTTTTTTCTTCAAATTACCATAAAAATGTTGTATATTTAAATACATTTTACTTTCAGCCTTTAGCAAAAATACTTTATATGTAAATTGTGCAACAGAAGGTAAAAATTCAATATATTGTATAAAGTTTGTTGTCGAAGAAACTCAGTTTTTTAATTTTTATAAACAAAATGTGATTTTTTTTGGTTAGATTTTATATGCTGACATTTTTAATTCACTTGCTAAAATATTGATCCATTAATTATTTAATTAAATAAAAACTGGTTGATAGACTCATTAGTGACTAACTGAAAAACTGATCAAATTACTCGATAAATTGATTGAATGGTTGCTGGAATCAATAACTGATTGATTCCTAGATTCATTGATTATCCAGTCAACTGTCTGAATGATTGATTAGTTTCATTCTTTGTATGATTGTTTGATAAGTGAACAAATAAGAACTTGTGATAAGAATTTAAGCATAAATGGTTTCCATGCCTAAACGACTGAATATAAAGTATTTTGTACATTTTGCTTCTGATTTAATGCTCGACATTTTCAAACCTTTAATCATCTAAACATGCACATTTAAGCCGATGTGTGAATTTAGAAATGGATCAGTTAGTTTCATAAACTATGCTACATTTCTAGCTTCAGTTTTGTTTGGTTTATGGATAATAAAAAAACAGATTCTTTGCATGAAAATGTTGCTTTATCTTTTGCTTGTTTATGTTTTTTTCTCACCAGCTGTCTCTCCGGACCAGAGCGACTTCTGATACCTGCGATTACTCCCACTACTGGTTCTGTCCCAGTGGGAACTGTTCCCTCCCCACCAGCAGAGTGTTGTCTCCGATCGACAGCAGCGCAGATGGGAACCAGTGGTGTGAAGCAGAAAACATCGAGAGCTGGAGTCTCCCTTCTGACAAACCGGTGAAGCTCAGGTGAACGTTTTCTTCTCATCGAAACAAAGACCAGTTGATATAATTGATCATTTTGGTGCCGAGCTTTAAATGAATGAATGTGTGCTGCAGGGCGGCGAGCTGCTGCTGGGCCTCAACGCGTAACTCTGTCAGCAGCTGGAGGCTCAACACACTGGTGGATCTGGGAGTGAGGTCAGACACCAGAAAACCAAACAAATCCCCAAACACTGCCGTCCTCCCCTTCATCAGGTAGTTATCCTGCTATTCCACTTTTCCAAACCTTTGTTTTTCAATAAATCACTAACTTTTGGTCTAAGTTTGACCAAAAGACAAAGAGAAAATACATTTAGGATAAATACTCCAAAAAGTTACCATAGTGCAAACTGCTCAGCAAGCACTTTGAAGATGTGTCTGGATCCACATTTGAATCAAAATAATTCTCTTTTCACAGGTAGTTTAGTTTGTTAAATAACGCTTTTATTTACAGACGTATGATTTTATGTTTGCTAAGCTACTGATGTTGCTCATACTTAAACCTTGTGTTGTATAAAGAGATTGTTTGCAGAAGATTATTTACAATCTTTTGGAATCTGTTGAAGAGTTCCTCAGAACTGCCCGAGAACGTACAACCTGCCCTCGTTTGATGCAGACGGAGACCGGGTCCGGTGCCGGTACCAGAACCTCCCAAACACAGAATGTGACAACTGCAACTCCATCTCAGGTTTTCAACTTGATCGGGTGAGCTGGGAGGTTCCTTCACACTTTCAGGAGTTCCAGTAACAGATGACTGCCTTCCATAATCTGTGTTTTAACTTTGTCAGGATTCTTGCCGGTTGAGCTTCCAGTCCGCCGAGGCTGATCACAGAGTTTTTGGGTTTGAGATGGTAGTAGAAGACTTTCCACGACGCTCTATCGATCTGTTCTACTCAGACGGGTCGAAAGCTCGCAAGTTCCCACTGATTACAAGGATGAAGAGGAAAGTAGAAGCTGTGATCTCTGTGGTGACTGTGGGGGACCAAATCCAAACAGGTGCAGCAGAAACCGGACAGTTTACTGCTGACCCAGAAACCTCTGCCTCCTGGAGGCAACGGTCAACTCCTGCAGCAACCGAAATATCAGCCACACTGGAAACTACTGACCCCTTCTGGTTGTGGTGGAGAACAACTTCAACTGCACCAACAATTACAAAACCAACTTCTACTGCACCAACAATTACAAAACCAACTTCAACTGCACCAACAATTACAAAACCAACTTCAACTGCACCAACAATTACAAAACCAACTTCAACTGCACCAACAATTACAAAACCAACTTCAACTACACCAACAATTACAAAACCAACTTCAACTGCACCAACAATTACAAAACCAACTTCAACTGCACCAACAATTACAAAACCAACTTCAACTGCACCAACAATTACAAAACCAACTTCAACTGCACCAACAATTACAAAACCAACTTCAACTGCACCAACAATTACAAAACCAACTTCAACTGCACCAACAATTACAAAACCAACTTCTACTGCACCAACAATTACAAAACCAACTTCAACTGCACCAACAATTACAAAACCAACTTCAACTGCACCAACAATTACAAAACCAACTTCAACTGCACCAACAATTACAAAACCAACTTCAACTGCACCAACGACAACAACTTCAACAAACTTCAACAACTCGGCAAAAACTCCTGCTGCAACCATTACCCCACGGCGTGAGACGTGGACAACTACGTCATCTCGACTGCAAAGTACAACCCACCAAGAGACAAATATTTCCCCCATCAGTGAATTACCACTTCAGTTCGCTTTTCTTGGTAAGAAAGGTTTAATTGTTTCTAATGAGGTTCTGACACGATTTATAATGTTGCAGATATTTTAAAAATGTAAATATATTGTAGATGTTTTCTGCACCGTTGCTCTAAACCAACACCAAGTGATCAAGATTTTGCAGAAATGAAAGTGAGCAAATTTGAAGATAAAAGTTAGATTTTAAGGTATTCTAGGTAAAAAGTCTCCATAATGTGATTGTTGTGCATCCATGTAAACTTTGGAAAATATTTATTTTTAGTTTAAGAATATCTTCAACAATCCTGTACTCAGTACAACCTGCATAGACTTCATACTCCAGCTTCCTCCCTCAATCCAAATTGGTTGAATGTCCAGTTGGTCACTCAAATTAGATACAAATAAATACATTTCAAATTAGAGCCAAACTGTAAAGTGTGAAACCTCCACCCCTGTTGGGCCTTCAACACTTCTCCTGCGTTTTTCACATTTAACTTTAGTTCCTGTCTTCTTCCATTGTGCAGTGGATCCTCCTGTTCCTTCATGTCAGGACGGACTCTACCTGCCTCGCCTTGTGGCTCCAACACCTTCAGACGGAGAGCGAATCGTAGGAGAGGTCGAGAAAGAGCTGGAGGTCAGAGTCATGGCACAAGCCACACAGTCAGCGTAAGTTAGAACCAGTTCACCGCTGGCTGGTCCGTAACAACCAGTGTTGGACAAATTAACTTTAAAAAATAACTAAGTGACTGAGTAACTAGCCAAACTGCAACTAGCCATAAACATCAACAACTTAACTAATGGCTCCATCACCTCAGCAAAACTGACAAAGACAATAAAGAATCACACAGGATGCAGTCAGCAGAGAATCAGAGGGTGAAGCCATTCAGAATGCAGACATATTGATGCTGAATCCTTCTCGTCTTAAACTCTCTGCTCAGACGCATCATGAACGTTTTGTGTTACGGTGAGATGATCTGACAGGGCTTCTGCAGGTTTCAGCAGACGTTTTAAGTCCTTTAGCAACCAAGCAAAGGTATGCTAACAGCTAGTTATCGATGGAATAAACCTCATCGAGTCACAGAATGAAACGCAGATATCTGTGTGCAACTGGAAAAAACTCAACAGTCCTGCCTCGGCAAAATTCAAGACCCGTGATTGAAGTATTCAAGCTGAAATGTGATGGGAACTGATTCTCCTGTCAGATGAAAGCTGCTTCACATTTTATTATCAATGCAATTCAATTATTTCAAGCTCCAACTGCTGGGAATAACACAATAACCTCTGCATTACTTTTTTATTCAGGATATTTAATCTGGTTTTAAGTGGGCCAACGAACGTCACCAAACACAGAGACACAAAAACCGAATTCGTCATCAGATGGACGCCGACTGCAGACGACCTGGGAGATTTTCACCCCATCTGCTTCGCTGTGGAATCAGTGAATGGGTGAGTCCAGGATTTATTGGTGTTAAAAGAAATTCATGATGAATAAATGAAACCATAATGGATGTTTATATTTAGTTTAGCTTTTAAACAGATTTATAGTCGTGCCCTCAAGAATGACTGAAAATAATGCTGCAAATGTCAATTTTGATGGTTTTTAATATCTTGTTCTGCTCATCTGAAACGTTTGGGTCTGTTTCTTCCCGTCTTGTTTCAGGCGTTCTGTCTACCAGTCTGAGATGAGGTGTGTTCTGGTGGAAATCAGGAAGCGACAAAGTAAGTTTGAGTTTGGAGGAGAGAATAGACAAACAGATTGATAAAGTTCCTCTGTCTGGATTAGTGCTGCAGTTTCTCAGAAACTACAAATCCCATTAGAGACATGGTGTTGGTCCCTGAATCCTTTCAATCCCTTCAAAGCTTTTCGTTGCTGTCATTATTTTCTCATTATTCTAATCATCTTGTGTTTCTGATTTGTTCGTCTGTGTTTGTTCCAGTTGAAGCCACAGTGACCTGCACCCAATCCACAATGAAGGTTGAGGTTGACAAAGCTTCCTTCTTTGGACTCCAGGAGGATCATCTTCGCCTCAGTGACCCCAGCAACACCGTCTGCAGCCTGCAGAGACACTCCAACAGCACTCACATCGTCGCCGTCATTCCCCTCAACGAATGCGGGACTCAGATCGAGGTGAGAGCCGTTTGACACATCACACTCAGTCAGTTACCTGTTTAACACAGACCGCTCCCTCTGCAGGAAGACGACGACTACCTCATTTTCAAGAATGAGATCACCACTAAGGAAGACGACCCGAACAAGCTGATCACCAGGAAGCACCTGGTGGAGGCCCGGTTCTACTGCCAGTACCCCAAACGGGGGAATGTGACGCTGAGCTTCTCAGCTCACAGAAAGAACGTCACGGTGTGGGAGAAAGGCTTCGGCACGTTCACCTACCAGTTTGAGTTTTACCAGAGCAGTCAGTTCAACGCCCTGTTCAGCCCAAACTCATACCCACTGGAGTACGACGTGGGAGACAGGATCTACATGCGGCTGGACGCCAGCTCCTCTGTCAACAACACCGAGATGTTTGTGGAGTCCTGCAGAGCTGCACCGTATGACAACCCAACTATCATCCAACCTACTCCATCATTGAGAACGGTGAGGCGTGGCTTTCATCTGGCCGACGCATGCATGATGCTAATGCTGCGTCACCGTTAATTATAGGGGCACATTGATATTGGTCAAGACAAATTTCAGTCAGAACGATTCATTTCCACAACCGTATTTGTCCAAGGTTCAAAACTGCCAAATATCCAATACAGCAAAGAGTTTTCTTTGATTCAGTCGCGCTGTGACATGTTTGATTTTCTCGGTGCAGGTGTGGGGTTGATCCGACTGTGCAGACATATACACCTTCCAACGACAGACAGTTCCAGTTCAGCATGGAGGCCTTCAGATTTATCGGCCTGCATGATCAGGTGAGGAAGTGCATCTCCATATGCATCAGTTCACATGTCGTTGTCAAAGTCAGACAGAGTTTCAAGTCAGGTCTTCTGAAAAATCACTTGATCTGTTTGGATTCAAGGAGCTGATGTTCAATATGATGTTGAGCAGTTAGTGTTGATGATGGTACAGCTGTTTCTAATTGTGAAAAAAGGTAAATAAAATTAAATAATTTGTTGGAATACTTGCCAAGTATAAAAACACAAAGGTTAGGTTTATTGGCTCTCTGATAGAAAGTGTAGCAGAGCTCTGAAGTCACTTGACTGCAGCTCTGCTTGTTGTCCACCAGAGGGAGTGCTTTCTGTTAGTGGCTGTGTGTTTGAGTTCAGGTGTACATCAGCTGCACAGTCATGATGTGTGAAGCAGGAAACCCCAACACCAGGTGCTCCAGGGGATGCAGCAACTCCACAGGGTCCAGCAGCTTCATTCGCAGAAAGAGAGAGGCTGTGATCGAGAGCGGAAAGCACTTCGTTTCCCAGGGTCCTTTGCGTCTGAAGCGTGAGGCGGACCCCAGAGGGGGCTCAGGTAAGGAGATGGTGGCATGATGAGGTTTATGAGCAGCAGATAAAATGTGAACAGGACTCCATCAGCACCGTGTTCCTCTGGCCTGCAGCTGCCAACCTGAACCTGAACCTGGTGTTTGTGGCTGGATGTCTCCTGGCTGCTGTTGGGATGGTCTGCGGCGTCATCATCTACAAAAGCAAAACCTCCAGGGTCAAATACCAACCTCTGCCGGCACATGAAAGCTAAAGCTGCAGCATCAGCCCAACTGCTTGGATCATCTGAACATGGCATTCTGGATGTTTCTGAACTATTAATTAAATCTCTTTAAGCTACTCAGAAACCTTTGATTATTTCTCTCCTATTTGAATAAAATATTTGCTTCTGTTTAAGAAAATGTGCCTTGAGCTTTTCTTCTATGAAAGGGTCCTTTTGGTTTTATCATTTTCTGTCTGAAAATCTCAATAAAATACTCATTTCATTATTTTTGCTGTGTGTTTTCCTTCAGAAGCTACTAACATATGAAATACAGAATCTAGTGTTGCAGCCATATGTTTTACTGCTCTGTCATTAATGTAGAGAAGAAGCAAACAAACAAGTTAAAAAAGCCACAACATTGTTATTGATTTTGAAGAGATCCTGCACAACGATGTTCCTGTAATTATGATGCAAGCAGGCTCTGCCTCCCCTGCCTCACCTGACCACAGTTACTGTGGGGTTGGTCGGTTCTACACGCTTTTTTATCCTGCTTGGTTTTGTCCAACCAACCTCCTCCATCTCATTGTAGCCCACAAAAAATTATATCTTCAAAAACTTTAAAATAAAATCAAATAAGTATATATTACTTCAGCAACACACTAATAATTCAACATGGAAGTTGAGTATTTTTATCTGTACAGTTTCAGTCAATATGACCACTAGATGGAGCCAAACCTCTGTTTAAGGGCTTCATTTGAGTTTTATGAATTCTGAATGTTTCTCAAAATAATTAGGCATAAAACTGCTTTGAATTCTAATTTGTAAATGACTGTAACAAGTTTTGCTCAACTCACCCACTTAGACTGAATAAAAAGTAAACTCGTCATCCAAGTTATTTTTTAAGTTGATTAACGTGACAAAGGTGGATGCAGTTCAATTTGAAGAAGTTAAATTGGTTAGATGACATGGATTCAGATAAACGTATTTTTAGGTGCTGTTCAAAGAAAATTTATACAGCAACTTTCTTTATATTTAATCAATTTAAACTTGATTAAATATAACAAGCATTTTAGAGAAAGTGACCCAGAATCCTTTTTTTAGGTTTTGTATCTACAATGCATAACATCCATTAAGCTTTTACTGAGATACATTTACTTGAAAGAAGGTTTTGACTCTGCTGTACTTGTTACTGTTACATGATAATATTTCTGGGAAGCATCGTTCCTTCAGTAAACTGTGGGACTCCTCTAGCCACTGTGAGGAACTTCACTGAATGAAGGATAAATGCGTTTTAACCAAAGACTCACCACTTTAACTTTACTAAAAGAGGTTTGAATAAAGTTTTATATGTATTAAAAAAGGAAAATGGAAACATTTTATTATTTTTTTTTATTTCACTTCATAAGTATTTTTATAAATTACTTTCATTTTGGCCTTTAAAATTCCAAAATGTTCACAATATTTCATATTTTGGTCCATTGGATGAGTACATTTTTTTTAAGCAAATACTTTTTTCTCCTTTTACTTGAGTATTTCCTCGGTGTTTTTTGTTGTCTTTTTTACTTTCACCTGGTTAAAATATGCTGAAGTTCTCTCATATCCCACCTCTGCATTCCAGTTACTTTTGAAAAACTGAAAAGGAAAATAAGTTTTGGAGATGAGTTCCTGAGAAGCAGATGAACAGCCAGTGACGTTTCCCGGCTGGATGTTACCTGACAGGAACTGGACGCGCTGCTTCCTTCCCTCCAGTCTCCAGGCGGCCCACCGCGGGGGAACAAGCGCTCTCCTCCCGCAGACTGCCGAGGCTGCCAGGCGGTTGCGACGGCTGGAACACACGACCGGAACAACGGACCTTTTTCACTTCTGTCGGAAACACTAAGCGAAACCCCCGCGAAGGGAGTGGACTGAAGCTGGGGTTAGTGGAGCCGGAGAAAGCCGTCGCTAACGGGCCGGTGTTGGCTGAAGTTTCCCAGTGGAAGCGGAGCTGCGCCGTGATGTGGTGACGCCGCTCCGCAGCCGCATCGACGGGAAGCTAACGTTAGCCGAGGTGCTAACGCTGCTGGATACTTTCCTCCGTTCGGCAGCTTTGGAGACCTGTTTTAAGATTTTATTATTTTAAACACTTTGAAATAGATTTTATAGTATATGTTTTACAATGTTGCATACTTTTATACGAAACCGAGTATGACGTGTTTGTTCATAAATTAAAAGTAGTGAGCGTTAGCTACCTAGCAGGCTAGTAGCTGTCGATTTAAACTGACTCCAAGCCAAAGATTTCTGTTTCAAATTAGCTAGCCGCTCAGCAACAGTTTCCACGTCACCTGACTGGATCACGGTGTGTCTGTCAGTTATGAAATGCTATTTTCGATTAGAATAACTTTTTATTTTAGGGTGCGTGTGTGTTTTTGATGCGTAAAGATCGACACTTTACTTCCAAATCCAGGAATGCAATCATCGAATCACCAGCTCACTCGGGAAGCTAGCGTGCTAACACGGAGTTAGCCGGCCAAAGTTGGAATACTGCCCCCCTCTCACTGTGTGGGTCTGAGGCCTTAAGGAAAATTTATTTTTTTTTCCCTTCTAACGGACTCTAACACAGCCTTAATCCCAACCCTGAACGGAATTAAGAATTCCCGAATAACCCTGGATATTGTTGAAGACCGTTCCACAGAGTTGGACTAAGTTTATCTCCAAAACGTGGATTACAAAGGAGTTTGGATTAACGTCAAACTGCAAAGGTGAGCTATGTGTGACTGTAGCTGGATGGTGCTGAACCGGGTTTTGGATGTTCCATGATCCCTTTTCTCCAGAGGATTTATCAGAAATGTCCAGAAGCTGTCACTAAATGTTTTACGTCCAAGGATGCAGATTTCAGCTGGAAGAAAAGATGAACACAAGTAGAGACGCACCATTCAGTTTCTCAAGATTATCAGGATTGGCCGATTTTTTCTTGATTGGGTCTGATCAGGGATTTTCAGATTGAAACATTTTCTTTTCTGTTGTATATCTTTGTGAAAATTTACCACGACTGGGTGCTTTGAAAAGTGCTTATTTACTCTACAGTCCTTATTTCATTATCGTTTTTTCAGCCTGGACCACCCAGACTGAGGGAGAGGACCCTCAGCTAATAGTAAAAAATATATAGTGTTTGACAATAAACTAGGCTTTATAGAAAACATGCTTTATTACAGTGCTTTCAGTACGATTAATATGGATATTCTTTACTTCTATTTATTTTAACATACAAACAAAGTATTATTTTGCATAAAGTTACAGAACTTTTAAGTTAACAGAGTTTTTTCTCAGTGAATGCCTGCAGTATTTATTTTATAGCTCATTTGATCAATTTATTACATGTTGGATTAATTTTAATGACAAAACTTTGAATTAAAAAAGTCTAATAATGACTGATTTAGGGGTTGTGACCTCTGATGCATTTTAGAAATGATGCACTTAAATGTAGATTATCAAATCACATTTCGACCTTTTGTCCAATATATGGATTTTGAAGTTACTGAAAGATTTTGTTTGTTTTAATTTAGGCCTCTAAATTTTTTACTTTTGGGTTTCAAGTTGGTCTGAAGGTTCTTGAAGTTTGTTTGGTTCAAAACCAAACATTTAAATTCCCTTTTCTTTTGGAAGTGGTAAACTCTGAACTCAAACATGTATTTATTCTAAGATAATCTCATCTAGATTACACATCGACTTTGTCCAGATGTTAAACAATGTTGGATAAAAAGTAAAACTGTGAGGAAACCCTTTACGTAAGCAAGATGGCAGCTGACTGCAGAGCAGGAGTTTATTGTTGTTTTGTCAACTACAGGTACAGGAATCACTAAACACAGGATTATTCTAGTCAAAAAAAGAATTGATTGATTATAAGCATCTATTTTGCCGTGTGAACTATGGTAATAAATACCATCATTCATAAAGGAGCTGCTGGACCAGAGGACAGCTTCTGTTCTGTTTTGACTATGTTTCATAATACAGAGGAAACCCAATAATGTAAATGTTTTGGACTGAAATGTCAAGAATGTCTCTAGAAAATCTGAAGCATTGAGCTGTAGTTGGTAGAAGCAGTAAATAAGTTTTGATCATTTTGTGATTCGTTCATGTTCAAAACGGTTTCCTCCATCAGAAGATTTTCAGCAGATTGAATTGTCAAAGAAAACCAGTCATCTGGAAAAATCATCCAGGGAAAAGCCTGAACGCTAATAAAAGGTCGAACATCGACTGCCCGTTTTATTTTACACTCAGTCCTTTATACTCTCAGCCTGAAAACAATCCTCTGCAGTAATTGGTCAGAAGTTGTAGAAATGTTGTATCGTCTTTTATCCAAATCTTGATTTGTTACCTTTAGTTTTTGACGTACAGCGTGTCTTTACAGAGTTGCTCACCATCTGTCGCTACCTCCCATTGATGCTTAGCGACCCTCCCCCCCCACTGCTGATCCTGAGTGGCTTGACCTCAATATGAAGCGTTGGTTCAGGGTTTTTGCTTCCAGTAAATTAGGTTAAGTTTGGCTCAGTCCTCCACAAACAGCATTTATTATTGGAAGCATGCAATTCCTGATTTCAATTAATTAGTACTGACACGGTCAGTTTTGTCTGGTTAATTAGTGTGTGTCAAAAGCAAACACTTCCAGGAGGGAGTTTTTGGTTGACTGATCAGGGTTATTTTAAATTCCCTCGGCAAACCGCTGTGGGTTTGCTGCCGCTGCTCATGTAGGTATGTTAAATCCAGCTCACATGATGCTCTGGTTTGTGCCGGCTCGGTGTGTGCAGGAGCTAAACCCGCTGGCTCCAAATCCCCACAACTGTTGCTAAAGCAGCATCTTTCAAATGAACTCCAGGCTTCTTCAATTCGCTGATCTCAGTTCTTCGCTCAATGTTGGCGGTGAATGTCGGCTTGAATATTTGCTTTGATAAAATATTTTGCTTTGATGCGGTTTGTTTGAAGATCTAGATGATCAGACTTTCTTTTTCTTCTTCTTAGTCGATGTGTTGTTGGAATGACGGATCGTGTCCGGCCTCTTAAGTTTGGTGATCAAATCATCTCTGATGTGCTTTTGAACTTAGTCGCTATCTTATCTCAAATCTGCAGAAACAGGACTTGAACTAGAACATAAACAAAGCTTTAAAACCAGGGTGTACTCAGCCTTTTTTACTCTTTGGTTATAAATAAGTAAGTTGCGTTGGTGGGGCTTAATTAAAATGTTCAATCGAGTTAATTGCAGGATCAGTAATTAATTAATCACAATTCAAATATTAACAAAATAAGCAACATTTTCAATTAGAAAAATGTTGCTGTTGAATTATTGAATAAATTAGCGTATTAGCGCAACAACAAACAAAAGATATTTATTGTTTTTAATCTGTTCTTCAGGTTATTGAACCGTCAGATTGGAGCAAAGTTTTATTTTAGTATTTAAACTTTCCAGAGCTTCAGGAATCCCTGATCACTCATGGGAATCCCTGATCACTCATGGAGCGTCTTTAGAAAAGTTGATGCTGACATCAGCGATGGAAAATCTGTCATGAATTATTTCAAATTAAAGCTTGGGTTTGTATTATAAGCCTGGCGGGCCACCAAGCTTTACTTGTGCCCCCACCAGGCTCCGTTTGTCTTTTGATATTTTCAAATTTGCTGTCAAATTTAAACATTTAAATTCAAAAACATGGTAAAACACCAGGCGCAGCAAATTTCCTCAGGGAAACCCTGAAGATTAGTGAACGGTTATGTTTGTGACACTTTAGTTTGATCTTTATGGTTAATCCTTTCTGTAATTATTTTAACCTCACTTCTTTTAGGTGAATACTAACTTTGATCATTTATTCCACCGTGTCGATGTTCAGGAAAATGTGCCTTTAGTCTCCAAACCCTCTCATTGAATTGCTGATTGAATTATCTGTTGTTTAATCATCTGTATCAGATGATTAAATCGATCAACATACCAATCACCATCGTCTTAGAAGTCGTGTCTTGGATCTGAGAATCAGTAAAATGCAACTGACTGGGAAGTTGAGAAGACACAGCAGACACAAAATACAGAAGCAAGACAAAGTAGTGAGTAAACTGGCAGCAGTACATAGTTAATAATAGCAATAGATACTCGTCTAGAATCAGTCCAGGAAAATAGCAACACTAAACTGAAACTCGTTGCCAAATAAAAGCTCCTACAGGCGAGAAAACTGAGAGGAACCAGGAAGTGCATGGCAGCAAACATGGCAGCTAATGGAAAGTAGTAGGAGAAAGAAGCAGCATGAGGAGAAATGGTCAGTTTTAGCTACAGAGATGAGCAGGACAATCTAGGCCTGTCTGTCAGCTTCATCAACGAGGAAACTTTTAATTCTGGTCTAAAGTAGACGGGGCTAAACTGGGAGCTGGTTCCAGTATACTGGGAATTGGTTCCAGGACACTGGGAGCTGGTTCCAGGACACTGGGAACTGGTTCCAGGACACTGGGAGCTGGTTCCAGGACACTGGGAACTGGTTCCAGGACACTGGGAACTGGTTCCAGGACACTGGGAGCTGGTTCCAGGACACTGGGAACTGGTTCCAGGACACTGGGAGCTGGCTCCAGTATACTGGGAACTGGTTCCAGTACACTGGGAACTGGTTCCAGTACACTGGGAGCTGATTTAAGCTGCTTGTCTGAGTTCTCCTGTCAAGAAGCCTTTCCAATGATTTCGGATCAGCTGATCCTGCTCCTTTCTGCCACGTCCAAGTCAACACAGGAAGATGTTAATCAGTTGACGCCTCAGTCAGTTACTTAGTAGCAAAGCAACTAAACAAACCGGTGCAGATTTCTTCTGCTGCTGATCACTAGAGAAAATATGATCCAGGATGGCAGAGGCTGCTGAATACTTCTGCAAAGCCCAGGTCCTCGTTTAGACTTTAAAAAATAGGTTTTCAATGCATCAGATCCAAGTTTGTCTTCAAACATAATTTGTTTTTGTGTAGAATGATCCTATGTTTGTCTCTTAGGAGTAACATTTATTTGTGTCAAAAAGACATTGGCAGAGAAATGGAGCAAACAGTAAACATAAGGAGTTAATAAGCTAAAGTTATTACACAACTAACTCTAAGTTGTGCAATTATTCCACAACTTTGAGGGCAACAATTATACTCAAAGTACTTTTCACTCAAAGTAATATCTTTTGTGCTAAAAGGAAATCAGAATAGAAATATTCTTTCATGTCCCACAGTTGGGAAACTTCAGACTGTTCAGAAAGGGCCGTATTTAGAACATGATAAAATAAAACTGGGTTTGGGGAGAGGATGCCGCTTTTACAGATGCAACAGGATTTTCTAAAACAATCTGAGAAAATGCTGCTTTAACCCTTTGATGAAGACATTGACTGCAGTCTTCCACTGCACTGTCTTTTGGACCCATGTTTAAATCAATACTTATGCTACTTTTGTCATTTTGATTCCAAATAATGTTTAGCATAATACTTTCTACTATGTTTTATTTCACACAAGTTTTATTTCATGTTGGAAATATTTTCGTTTTTCACTTTTTGAGCATTTTCAGAAGAAATTGTACATTTGTGACAATTTGTAGAACATTTTTAAAACAAAATGACATTGTGTGTGTGTGTGTGTGTGTGTGTGTGTGTGTGTGTGTGTGTGTGTGTGTGTGTGTGTGTGTGTGTGGGGTAGTCAGGCGGATAGGTAGAGCATGTTTTTTGAAACTTCCTGATGTCTCATTCTTTCCCTGCCTGTGTTTCTGACTCCCTGCTGCTGTGCAGATGATGTGTGAGGTGATGCCCACCATCAGCGAGACCGAAGGGCCCGGCGGCGGGAACGGCGGCGGCCGCAGAGGCTCCGGGTCGCCGCTGCAGTCTGACTCTGAGGGTCACTTTGAGTCGTTGATGGTGTCCATGCTGGAGGAGCGGGACCGGCTCCTGGACACGCTGAGGGAGACTCAGGAGAATCTGGGCCTGACTCAGAGCAAGCTGCATGAAGTCAGCCATGAACGGGACTCCCTGCAGAGGCAGCTCAACACCGCTTTACCACAGGTGGGTGGAGACGTTACAGCAGGTATTAGCATAATACATTAATATCTGGACACCGCAGTGGGGGGTTCGTTTGATCCTGACAGAGTGATGTTTATAGCTGCATGACGTCTGCATGTTTTCTTTTCATTGTCAATATATCTGTGCAATTTGACATTTTGAAAGTAAATTTGTGTAATGGAAAAACAGTTTTGAAAAAAACTTTTTTTTCGATTGTGGTTGCCACTAGGATGAGGTATTTTCTTTTTTTGGATGTATTGAAATTAGTTTAACAAATCACTCACTTCACGTGATAAACAGATGCTGCCACTGGCAGAAACCACGAAGAAGAAGATGACAGGAAGTAGTATTAGCAGCAGCAGGTTGATGGTGCAGCGTTTTTTTAATGACTGATTGCATAAATCATTTTGATTTTAATTACATTTTTCATTTCATGGAAACACCAGAGTTGTGAAAGTGATTTATTTATTTTTGTTATGTTGAGGGAATATTTCAAATATAAAGGTTTCATTGGGACATTTATTTTGATGAAGAAAATGCAATTAATACATTTTAATTACATAATTTTAACAAGTTAAAATTATGTAACTTGTTAAAGTCCCTGAACTGCACTGGAAGCATTTCCAGCATATGCAGTCTGGATTCATTAACTCCCTTCTGCTTAAGCAGCTCCTTGTGATATACATTAATCCTCCAATGATGACTCTGTGATTTATTGTGCAGCCCAGCACTGGACTTGATTTAAACCAAAAAAATCATCAGGAAGTCAAAGTGGATAAAAAGTTTGTCACTGAAGCCTCATTAAATTAAAGCAGCATTTTGCATGAATTTAAAGTTAATTGAAATTAATGACCGTCTTGTTATAAATTAGTGATGGCGTTGCTTCTGTTTCATCTGTTTGCATATTGTGCTGCAGAACTTGTGACCCGGCCTTCATCCATCTGTTCTGTGGTCTTTGTTAGATGAATTAGTCATGTTTTTCTCATGCAGGGTTTTATTTTCATAACGAAGGCTTCAGGTTTCCTCCTTTAAATTATGCAGAAGAGAACACAACAGAAAGTCTGTTCATCCGTTAGTGTTGCACTTCTGCCTGAGTGTTTCTCCATTAGAACAGAGCTACCGCCCAGGTGAGGCTTTTTCTGGTTCATGTTTGACTAAACAAGACATGGAAGTGACGGACCGGCAGCTGTCCCAGCTATGAATAGAAAGTATTCCTCCTCTGCAGGCAGGAGAGACCTCTGAAGGAAAGGATGCAAAAATAAGGCTGCAGTCCCACCTGCCCTGTTTAGTCCACTTTAATCCAGCTCCAATCCACTTGCCTTGAAAGTCCGGTCCGTTTGGGGAGGTGTGAAAGCTAATCGAGTTCTGGTCCAGTTGAAGTGAACTCTGGTTCAGTTTGAATGCATATGTGAATGCCAAGTTGGCCAGAGATTATGCCAAAAGCAGGAAGTAGACTACAGTGCAAAGCATTCTGGGTAAATACAACCAAAGTGCTAGCCTTGAGAAATGGGCCAAAGACTAGAGAAATCCTCCAAACACTAAAATCTGATGCTTCCATTTTAGTTTTCATTTGGTGAAGAAGGAAGTTTGTCAGCGTCTTCTGAGGTTTTCTTGTTTCCTTCAGTGGTTCTTGGTGCAGCGCCCCCACAGGTGTGGAGGGGAACAGGTTGGTCAAAGAGTTTGGTTACTTTGACTCAGAGCGAAGAGAAAGAGAACCACAGCATCTGGAGATGGAGCAGATGATGGAACAGAGTGTACTGGACCATCAGGAGGGAAAACATCCTAAAGCTTAATGGAGACGAACCAGTAATGCTAATGGGTCAACAAACTGTCATTTACTGGGTGGAAACAGAAATACATTTTAAATCTGCTGAACTGTAAACAGATTTTTATAACGATTGATGGTGAATTAGGGATTTATCTAGAGTGAAAAGCTGAATAAATTTGTTGGAGACACTTTTATTTGCATACTAAGGTTTTATTGAGCTGCTTTTAGAGATTGAGTTTAAGTCTGTTTTAATGTTGGAGGTGAAATGAGAACACTCAAAAACCCTTATCAACACAATAGTACAATTCATTTATGCTACCACTATTCAGTTTTTATTGCACTTTGATGTCTTATAAAACTTTATTAAAACAGTTTTTTCTCTGTTTGTTGCAGAGCTGTCTTTGTGTTTCCTGTTAAATCTGAAACTCTGATGTTACTGGAGAGAAACTAACAGAGTCTTTATATCTGCTTTATAGGCCAAGTCCAGGTTCCTTAATCCCCTCCTCATGTTACCCACGTCCCAGAACATTCACATGCTTCAAATAGCAGAACAAACACTCAGTTTAAAACAAATTGGAGCTGTGTTCAACAAATCTGATAAAATGTTGATTTCTTCCTACTTTTCACTTTTCTCTTTACAACTGCAGTTGTTGTTAAACCTTTAACTCATAAGAGCAACAATACATGTTGGATGTAAAGGGTTTGTTATGGGAGGAGCTGATTTGAAGGCTCAACATGTTTCATGGATTGGATGCCATGCAGGGCTGTAGGTGGAGAGGAGGTCCAGGTTTTCTCCGGTTCCCTCTCTCTTGATGCGTACCCTTTGACTGGAATGCAGAGACATTCCAGCCTGACTCGCTCACACGTCAGCAGCTCCTGCAGGGCCTCAGAAACACATGATTTCTAGTGTTTGTTTATTGCAAACCCCGGTTTTTACCTGTATTTACACTAATGCCACTGCTGGTTTCAGCATCTATTGTCTTCAGTCAACCAGTCGTTATAAAGCACTTCTCATACAGACAAGTGGAGCAGAAAGAGCTTTAAAGAGACAGACACCAGAGATTCAGCAACCGTTTCTCCATTAAAATGTTATTTTATGCCAGTTTTGATGTGTTTAATCAGAAAAAGTAGAAAATTTGCACTGAGTGGTTTTTGGCTTTTCTAAAAAAGATTTGATGCCTTAAAGAGGAGATGGAGACACATTTTCAGAATATGTTGTGACGTAGGAAACATTCCCATCCACTGGTGGGTCTGTGACTTGCCAGAGGCATGAAACTCTGACAAGTTTCCCTCAGTTTTTCTGAGATTGGTGATCTTTACTAGTTTACAACCTCACCTTCCTGTTTATTACAGGCATATGTCAATATGTGATGAAATTACGCTTTCGTTGATTCACTCCAAACCAGTCAATGGAAACATACCTGATTCCCATTTTCTGGTCTTAAGAACCACAGGAGTTTTTTTTATTTGTTTGTTTTAGGCCCTAGAAAGAAAACCGGAACCAGCCAGATTCAGAATCTGCAGATCGGACCTTGAAGAAAAAGTGAAATCAGAAAAGCCTGATGAGTTTCTGTTTTCTGCACATTTAAAACTTGTTTTCCAGGGTCAGATACTTTTCCTCCCAGTGAGAACAGGAAGTGAAAGAGACTTCTTGTAACTGGTGGAAAGTCATCGGAGTCGTTACATAAGTTTAATAAAAGCAATGCTTGGTTGTTGTTTTTTGGTATTTTCTCCCCTGTCTGACTTGAGATGTCTGCTGTGACACAAAGGCATGAATGGAGAGTGGCCCAGTGGTGATATGGACAGACAAAGGCCGGCTTGTTCCACTGGAACATGAAAGTCACAGTGTGTTGTCCTCCAACCAAATGTTACAAACTTCAAAAGAAGCTCAATCTGATCACCTGAGAGAGAAACGCCGATCTCTGCCGGATCAGAAAAACCAAATTACTATTTCCTCTCATATCTCAACCAAACTTTGAGCCGTTCTTCTTTTTCAGAAACCTGAGAGCCTCTAAACGGTTGAGTGAAAGTCGAACCCTCTGGTCAGACAGTGTTGGGTTTTTGTTGTTTGAGCAGCCATTTTGCTATTTATCAGGACAAGCATTGATCTCTGAACCGTCTCTGTTTGGGACCAGTTGCAGCTTCACAAAGGCCTTTTTTTGCTGCTTGTGTGACTCAGCTGCTGTGTAAACAAGGACAGACACACAGTGATGTAATGACACGTACTACAGAGCGTACAACCTTTTTGCACCACAGCCTTTTTTCTATCAATAATGTTGTTGGTTAAAAATAGAGTTAAACTTCACCAAACACTAAGTTTAGTTATTCTAGTTCTGTTTTTATTTTTGCTCCAGCCGGATGCGTTTTGATTGGTGATCTTTGCAGAGCCGCTTCAGTTTATGCAAATCTGATCATCCAGAATAGGATGCGAGGAACTAAATCTGTCGGTTTCTATTTAAACTAAATCAGCTGCAGGGAACTGAAGGCTTGGAGCTAAAATTCTGCTTGAACTGAAACAAACCGCCATTTGAGGTCAAAGTTAGTTTCTACTTATTGCAGTTTTTTCCCTGCATGTCTTTAAGTTTTGGTCATTTTGGTTTGATCAGGGTTTATAATCTGTCATATTTCAGAAGAATCAGCCGACCCAATATGAACTAAAATAAATGACGACATGGTGAAATACAAACTCTTCAGAAAGTAACTAACTCATATCTGCAAGTTTAGTATTTTTCAACTAATGACTCCACAAAACTTCTATTCTCCCCTTTTATGCATAAACGTTGGTCCAGAAACGGTCAGATCTCACTCTGTGGTTTGCTGGACGTTCTGGATTACAGGTGCTTACTTTCAAAGAGATATTCACATCCTAGGCAGGCAAAATGAAAACCCCCAATTTGATCACTTTTTGCCGTCTTGATTTACTGTCATCATGACTGATGATTTTTAGACCTCTGGATTCTTACCTTTATTTTATACCAGAACTGTTTCTTACATAAATTTGGCTGCATCTTTTTTGAGCAAATTTTCAAACAGAGACCCAGGATTGAAGGAATAACAACTTCAACTCCGCAGCACTTTTAGAGACAAAAAGGTGTTTCATAATAAACTAATAGAGCATCCAAAGGACTATTAAAAATATTTTTTTATTCACTTCTAATGAATTGATTTTACCTCATAAAAAGAGCTCATTAAATGTTGGCTTTTACTTTGTGCTGCACACGATGCGAGCTACGATGCTGGGGCGTTTAAATGTGAATGGTTGATTTATAAATATATACAGTATATTCTATTCATACCCTGTTGTGCATAAAGGGTCCCAGAGGACTGAGGTTTTAATAGTTTGGTCGTTGTGTTCGGATGGTTGGTTAACCAGTTTTTTTGTCGCTGACCGGTTTCTGGAGGTGGGTCTTCCCCCTGACAGGGGAACAGATGCTGTCTGCACCATGTCACGTTTCAGCTCACGCTTTAAGCTTTTAAGAACGGCTAAAGTCACTGTGCAGGAGGTAGGAAGCCTGTTGCTTCTGATCTCACCTCTGAACAGTCTGCTGACGGCTCCTCTAGTTCTCCACAGACCCAACACTCAGACGAACAAATGCTAGCGTTTGTAGACGTTGGACCGATGGCAGATAACACTCGTCATTAATGATTGATGCCAGAAGGCCTTTGTTTCATCATGCATGCAGTCATTTGCATTATGCATCATGTGCAGCTTGTTTAGAGCCCCACCTCTGCAGGAATTGTGTTGGGTGAAGTCTGAAAGTGTGGTGCTGCAGGTCAGAATTGGGTTTCCCTGGAAAGGATTGTTCCTCTGCTGTGTTGTACTGTTCCTTTAACAGGTTGGCACACATATCCCTGTAGCTCCCCTCCCGTTAATCCATTCCTCGGTCTTAGAGCTTATAGAGCAGCTCGCTCCTTCTAACCAGACTGTTACTGATCTACCGTCACTGGCTGCTGTTATCAGGCTGAGACAAGGTTCTGGTTCTGGAGGTTTCCCCCTGAAAGCTGCCCAGAATGTACCGAGTCTCTGTCACTCAGTCACCACTGAGGACTTACGGTTAAAGCCAAATTTATCTGATCTAATATAACAACATGTCTGCAAAATACAACAGGATTAAAGGATTATTTTTGGTGTATTTTCATTCTGTTGACTCGCCTGGTTGATAATTTCGCTTATAACTTGTTTTCTCAGCTGAATTATTATGTTCAGACAAAGCTTACGAAGGAGAAACTAAATTAATTTCTTGGAATGTTGTATTCTTAACGGCTGCTATGAACAAAAATGAAAACAGAAATAACCTTTATTGTTCCATAGTGGCGAAAGTCAAGTTCACTCACAATGTTTAGTGACTTTAATCCAACTGCAGTCGGTTTGCTTAGAAGGTCGAGTTCGTTTGATCGTGTGCATTTGAACACACGATCAAACGCTGATGTGAACAAAAAAGCAAACTCTGCTCCGCCAAACCTCAGTCTGGGTTCGGTTGAACTGAACTCTGGTTTGATTTGAATGCATATGTGAACGCCAAGTGGACCGGAAACCACTCCAAAAGCAGGAAGTGGACCACAGTGCACAGCATTCTGGGTAAATACAACCAAAACAAACATGCTAGGCTAGGACTAGTGAGAGAAATGGCTCAAAGTGTTTATCCTCCAACCGGATCAGATTCTGGACTCAGATAAAGTCTTAGTAGAGGAAGTATGGGATTTAGTTTTGTTTCTCTTTAATGTGTGAACAGAACGATCAATAACTCAAACATTGGAGAGCCAAAGACATCTTGCGTTGATTATGGTGACGACAAGCCAGCTGATCCATTTCACAGGTTGAGAAAATATTAGTTTGGACCCAAAACGTGAGGCTCTGCCAAACAGCCGCATAATAAAAAGCCTCAGCTTGAACAGTGATCGAGGTCCCAGCTATTTAAATCTGCAGCATCGATGGCCATTAGATAAACTGTTAAATATTCTGAAATGACCAACTTGTTTTTGAATCTGTTCATGTGAAATCCTGTCTTTATGTTTCTGCTCTGGGCTGAAATTTGAGTTGTTCCTGAAATCAACATGAGTCACTTCAGTTGTTCTCCGATGTTTTGTGACTTTATGCTAAGAACAGATACTCTTCTCCCGAACTTCATTTCCACTCTGCAGGATTGTAGGAAGTGAGCAGCTCTGTAATTACCCCTGGGCCTTCAGATCAAAAGCCTCCCACTGGCCAGCAGAGACACCATGTGTCTCCTTCTGACCAATAGCTTCGCTCCTCTCACTGCTTCAGTGCTGCAGACAGTTTGCTGGAAGAGCTCAGAGGCTGGACAGGAGGAGAGGGAGAATCTCTGCAGCAGTGAAAGAAAAGATCAACTCCCCCCCTGCTACTGTCAGTGTCAAAGCAAGAAGGCCTCGCCACTCACTGTTCCTTCGCCGCAGGGCAAAGAAAATCAGCACGGCTCATCCTTTAGTCGCCCAGCCATGCATGTGATTTCTAAAAGCACCAGCAAGATCGCTGCATGTGGGTCCAGATGCATTTTATGTTGAGAAATATGTGAGTGATGTGAACTTGAGAACTGCAGAATTGGACGTAGAGAATCACACCTCTGAAACGCCATCAGATAACTTCTGGTTTTTACTCATTGTTGTGTGAAGTTTCATTGCTCATCATGTAAGCATGATTGTCAGCCACTTTATGAAGACACAGGAATGTGCAATTATCTACTGCGGCTTACTGTGGGATGGCTGCACACCACACAACTGGAAAAAACACACTAATTAGGAACTAATAAGTTGAAGACAGGAGAGCATCTGAATATAAGCTGGTTGTGTGCATCTGCATGCAGACCAGATCGCATTTGCTTTAGATTGTAAGATTTTAAAGTGAATAATTGTGTTTCTTGTCATGCATTCAGCAGCCTGTGTGTTCACGTTGCAGGAGTTTGCCGCTCTGACGAAGGAGGTGAACATCTACCGGGAGCAGCTCCTGGAGAAGGAGGAGGAGATTGCAGAGCTGAAGGCAGAGAGAAACAACACCCGGGTGAGTGAACATACCTGGCAAATTCCTGTCTGTTTCTGTTTGGACTGGAGATGGTTGTCATAACAGCGCTCCACCAATCAGCTTCTGTCTTATAATCCAAAGCATTGTCAAAACCCACCCATGTGGAAAGCTGCTTAATCATCACAAATTTCCCACTACAGACAACAAATCTCACAACATGCAGCGGTTCTGCAGAACCACGTGGTTCCTGCATAGTGGATGCTAACATTAGCGCGTTCTCTCTGCAGCTGCTGCTGGAGCACCTGGAGTGCCTGGTGTCGCGTCATGAGCGCAGTCTGAGGATGACGGTGGTGAAGAGGCAGGCTCAGTCTCCTGCTGGCGTCTCCAGCGAGGTGGAGGTCCTCAAAGCTCTAAAGTCACTTTTTGAACACCACAAAGCCCTTGATGAGAAGGTACAATGAACGTCCTGCAGAGGGAAACTTCGGCAAGAGTTCCTGCTGAACAGTTAAAAATGAACTGTTGTGTTTTAAGGTGAGAGAGAGACTTCGTGTTGCTTTAGAGCGATGCAGTGCGTTGGAGGAGCAACTCGCCATCTCACACAAAGAAGTAAGCAAACATGAAAACCTTCTGAAAATCTTTAACAAGTGATGTGTCCTTCGTTTATGAGGGACACATATGATTGTGTTCAGATATAAAGAGTCATTGTGACTTTGAGGTAGGAGAAATAAAATATAAAATGCTTCTGGAGCGATTAAAGGAGAACTGAAAAGCAACTTTAAGCCAACTTCAGGGGAAAGACAGACAGACACCACAGATGAGAAACTGAAACGATGAGGAGCTTTTCTGAAGCGAACACAGACTCCGCTATCTGCTGCACATAATTATCACAATGGAAATCATATTAACGAACTAAATACTCACATTCTTCATTACAAAAGGACTTAATATTCCTAACTCTGCTGTAAACTCGTCTTTTTGTCGGCCATGACAGTCCTGATCATCAGAATCCAAATCTGAAGAGTTTTCACTTGATTCTGAGCATCCAGTTCACACTGGTTGGATATCAGTTACTAACCTAAAGTCTTCTGGTGTTTCTTCCATTTCCACTAGTAAACAACCAAACAGTAGCGTAGTTTTATCAGCTGACTGAGGCACAGTGCAGGCCATAAACCCCGCATGGCAGCAGACGTCCCGCTTTGGCATTTATTGACAAAATGCTAGAAACAAGCCTTTTTGTTTTTAGATCAGAGAAATGCATCCCTGTAATGTTTTCTGGAAATGTGTCACTAAATGCTAGAAATGCTATATTATTAGTTCTCCTTTGATCGGCTCAGAGTTGAGTTTCAGTGTTAGCTGAAGCAGAGCAGCATTTGGAAGTGCAGGAAGGTTCAGCTGGATGATTGTTGACTAAACACCCAGAGGATGTCAGACATTTGTCCTAGATTTCCTGTGTGCACTTCAAGCTGGAGCCATCTTTTGTTCCTTTGATTCACACACACACATGCACCCACGCGCACACACACACACACACACAAACACTTTGGTTTTATTAGGAATGGAGCATTTATTACTCTAAAGCTACCCACACACTCTCTAGATTTTCATTCCAGTGAACCAGATTTGCATTCATTAGGTTTATGATGGTTTGGCAGATATTTTCAAAATTTAGCAAATTATATCTGTGACTCCATCTGGATTCAATGTCATCCAGCGTCTTATCAGCTTGTCGGTGACAGCAGACATAATGTTAAAACAGACCCAGGTAGGCCTGGCTCTTTTTCTGAAATCAGATTTGTTTTTTTTACTAATGAAATGCAGCTGCAGTCAGACGTCTATGTGGATGGTTTCCGACTCCAAAGTGACCCGCATGCTCTGAAAAAGAGCACAGCCGTCCCCCAGCAACACTCTGTTTACGGCAGTAAAGATGGCCGCCGTGGCGCTCTGTTTACGGCAGTAAAGATGGCCGCCGAGGCGCTCTGTTTACGGCAGTAAAGATGGCCGCCGCGGCGCTCTGTTTACGGCAGTAAGATGGCCGCCGCGGCGCTCTGTTTACGGCAGTAAAGATGGCCGCCGCGGCGCTCTGTTTACGGCAGTAAAGATGGCCGCCGCGGCGCTCTGTTTACGGCAGTAAAGATGGCCGCCGCGGCGCTCTGTTTACGGCAGTAAAGATGGCCGCCGCGGCGCTCTGTTTACGGCTGTAAAGATGGCCGCCGCGGCGCTCTGTTTACGGCTGTAAAGATGGCTGCCGTGGCTCAAATCATGTTTCTTGGCTGAAAATAGTGGATTTGTTGTGAAAAAGTCAGATATGGGTTTCATCTTGGTAAGTTGCATTTGCTTGCCTGCTGTGTGAATGTAGCCATAGAAAAGTGAGCATTGAAGTTCTGTTCAGATCTGGGATATAACCTGAATTTTGGCTGTTTTTGAATTGTGGGAAGTGTTAAGAATTAAAAGATGAAGAACTTGATCTTAGCTCGTTAATTAATTCTTAGTCCCGAATTCCTGTGTCTGTGTAAGTGTGCAGAGAGGAAAGAGCAATCATACGACGTCAGACTTCAGATATTCAGAGTTTTATCCAGAGAAAATCAATGCAAGAAGAATGTACAATAAGCACCTCACCTAGAATATCAAAAGTCCAAGACATTACAGAACAGAGACAAAGAACTGAGTAAAAAAGACAGAAGATGCATCCTCCGGGAAAACTCTCACCCAGCACAAAGAGATTCCAACTTCTGCTGTAAACCAAATCATTTTATAGAATGCGTAATCTCATCATTTAAATATATGCATTAGGAGGTGTGTTCTTTTCCTTTGTGTGGGCTGTCTTAATGTTAATTTTATTACCTCCTGCTCAAGAGCCCCAAAGACAGATATATGGCCCGGCTCTTTTCGTACCTGCCGCTGTCCAGTTTGATATAGAGTGCAGCTGCAGCGCTATCTCTTCCACAAAAAAGTCGTTTGTATTTTAACCAAGCTTGCACACAATGTAATGCTAAATAATGACTATAAGTTTGGATCTAATAAGTAACTATTTTAAAACATGCTTAAAGAAATATAGTTAATTCTAATATAGATAAAATTATTTATAAAAAGTTTTAAGATCCTAGTGAACTTTTGAACCATGCTCAGGAATTTGTTAATTGCCTGGCATATAGGCTCCTTATCTCAAGAGATCCAAGGAGTCTAGGCCTATGTTTTCTGTTTCTTCTGTCTGATCCTCCTTTTAAGAATTTATCTGCGTTTCAGAGATTGAGCCGTTGTTTTTTAGTTTCATCTAAATTTATATGAACCTAGAGTGTACTTTAACTTTCTATGTTATATTTTATATGTGTCAAAGCTATCCTGTGCAGTATTGTGCTAACTTAAAATTCTATGTCAACATTCCCCCTTTTGATCTCTTTAAAAAAGAGATCACCTAAAGTATGACCATACTTACCTGGGAGCAAACACATAAGGATTTAACAGAAAGATTAACATTCCCCCGACAAACAAAACCCCAAAAATAACAAGACTTGATCCCCCAGTCACATCAAAAAGAAGAAAAACATACATCACATAACATCAATACAAAATCACAAAAACACAAAAAACTTCCTGTCACCTAAAAGCAGTAAAAAACATGCAACTATGCACTAAAATAACAACAGTAAAAACAACAACAGTAAAAACAACAATGCTGTGAAGAGAAAAATAACACCAATACATACAGTGACACACTTATATTAAACAATAATGTCTTTACTTCTTTATGTTACTTCGTGTCCATCGATTGTTCCTGAAAGATATAAAATCTTTGGTGAAGAAAAATTAAAAAGACTGGAGAAAAAATAGGAAGAAATGTTCGCAACAGTTCGCAAGAGTTCGCAATAATCGGCAACTCCTTTCCTCTTGAACCCGACAGTTTAGCAGGCGTCCATCCTGAATATGCGAAGCTCACTGAATATTGGACTATTATGCCAACACCGTGAGTGTAATTGAGGGATTTCATCCTCTCATTCAATCAGAGAAAACCCAAAAAGGATTATTATGCCTGTTTTGGGCCTCAAAACGTTGAACTCCAGGAACCAGAACCTATAGCAGGAATAAATCTGCTATCCTTCTGGCCCAGAGTGTTGCTCCTCCTCTGGGTCTGATGTGAAGTGAAGATCCTCTGCTGGCCCCATCAGAACCAGGTCTCTCATCACACCGTCAGTCGGAGCGGCTCGGACGTCCTCTCCATGACTTGGTAGAGCTCAGTGAAGCAGGATTCAGACCACTGCCGTTTTGATGACCTTCAGCCTCACCCAGGTGTATCCTGATGCAGATCACTTCTCCGACCTCTCCTGTGACCCCTGGTACTCCACAAACTCCGCTGCTATTAACTGTAACTCATCAAAAAAAAATCTTTTATGAGATAAATGTACAGGGTTACCTGTCCATCTGGGAGTTCTGACGGCTGGCCCTGGAAATCTTCTTCTGATCTCATGCTCGTACGAAGAGAAAAGCCCTGTAAATTTATTAATGGACATCCTAACAGACAACAAAGCAACAGACAATATAGCAGGCACTGCAACTACCCCATTAAAATTTTGTCTGTGCACAGATTTTAGCCAATTTTGTATTTTGTTCCATTCAATCCCCACGTTTGCCTGCAACTTATGGATAATATATTGTACCAAAAATAAAATGATTCAAACCCAGGATTTTGTTCCACTTCCTGGAGATCCTGATACCTGAAATGTAGCATCAACCTACCTCATTAGTTCCTGGAATCCATCACTGGAATCTAATAAGTAATCAAATCCTTGTGACAGTTAATTGTACTCCTTGTATATAAAAAAAAAATCCTGAGAAATGGTTTCAAAACACCTCAATACCTACCTGTGAAAACCTACCTGTGTCGTTCCCTGTGTTACCTGGAAAAACATTAATTCTCATATTTACGGGGCGAATCACCTTATCAACCTGACCTGTGACGGTTTCTCTTATGATTCGGGCCACCACCCAAAAATGATGGGCCAAGGCCAGAGATTACTATAGTGACATTTATTTTCTATCTGTTCAGTGTATCAAAACAATTAATCAATTAAGCACTTCCTTCTAACTCAAATAAACTATTAAAGTATAATACAAGAACATAATAAATAAAGTTGTAATTAAAATTAATCAATTAAGCACTTCCTTCTAACTCAAACTATTAAAGTATAATACAAGAATATAATAAATAAAGTTGTAATTAAAATACACTCCAAAAGAAATCCTGGGAAAATGTCTGACTGAAAATAGATTTGAAAGAATGCCAACAGAAACACACATGTGCACCCATAATGAACCGTCTCCGTTTAAGCTGCAAAAATAAGTTATTGATGTGCATATTTGTATATATGTGCGGGCTGGATGGCACATACTCTTTAATTAGATGTCATCTCATGATGGGTCTGCTTGCCTTCCACATAGATAGTTCTTCTGGCGAAACTCTGTTGATGTTGAATGATTTTACCACGTGGTTCTGTTCCACCTTTCAATCGCAATACTTACCATTTACAAACTTTTATATCTAAGCATCAACAGTCCTTGCATGAATCATCCACAGAAGCAATGCTTTCTCCCGTTCTCTCATTTCAATCTCATGTTTTACTGGAGAATTATCTGCTCTCCCCCTTTTTCTGAAACAGAACTGCTAAGAACATCAGTTATGTTATAGAAAAATCCAAATTAAATGGCAAATTATAATGAGGTATAGCCAAATGTGCAACAGCAGATAGCAGGAGATTATCAACACACTAAATCAAAATCACATCTACTGAAAAATAGACAACTAGCCAAGTACCATTACAAAACCCAATTAAACATTCCTAAATAAAAAACAAAAAAACAAACCTCTGTGGCAGAAGTACATACCACGAACGGTCACCTTGTGTAAGGAAAAGAAAACACATCTCTACAACCCTGGCAAGAGAAAAACTAAATAAAGCGCTATCAAAATCAACATAAAAATATAAGTCAGAGAGGAACCTAAAAGTACTGACCGGCACCACAAGGTTAACAAAGTCAAAACAGTCTTCTACAAATCATGTGTCCTGCAAGTTGTCCTATCTTCCTGTCTCCAGAAATTGCTGTAAATCAAATGGGAGGACGAGGTTGTAAAACCAAATGTGATTGGTGTGATGTCAAACAGACTGTGATAACGAGGGCAAAAGACGTCCCAAAAACAGTGTTTACCCAGACAATTCTTGTTTGTTATATTTTATACGTGTCAGTCGATGGAGAGAAAAAATAGAGGAGGAGAAACTATAATGTTCAAATTCAAAACATATAAAAGGCATTTTACCACACCACCTAAGTCCTGAACTGTATTGCTGTGTTACAGAACCAAAGAAACATGTGTTACTGCGTAGTCCTGCATGTTAAACCAATTGTACCACAGTCAGACAAACTGCGGCAGCAACACTCTCTGGTGCCACAATAACCTGAGAAACTACTGTCCAGCCCCTGCCAACTAAATGTTCCCTCAACTTGCTCCTGATACCATTCAGACTGGCTAGATCCTAAAAACAGAATGACATGAGACAGGTCAGACTTCTGCCCGTAGGTGTAAGTGCCTGGGTCGAGGGTTTCCAGAAGGGTGTTCCTCCAGCGACTGCAGCAAAAACAGTTCAGCAGTGCAAGCCGCAGAATATACAGTCACAGCAGAATGCATGTCGAAGGCATCACAGTGTTCATAGAGGTGGCTCCAGCATCCACCAAAAATGACAACAAATGTCCAGTTACTCTCATGCTGATCAGGAGTTCTCCCATCAATCCCCCCTCCACAAGTCTCTGTGGGGTGTGTTCATAAACTGAACTGTGAGGTCAAAGTCCACCATGTCCTGAGACCACTGCAGCATGTGGGGGTGTGCAGGAAGCAGGACACACAACACATCGTCTTTCAGCAGATGATGACGGCCCATGGGGACACTGCAGAGCTCAATGTCCCTCCTCGCCAAGGCAATGACAAGTGTTGAAGCGCACACTCGTCCTCCATCCACCCCTTTACCTGACACCTGACCATCCGGGCATCTGCCTGCGACTGCCATGCCAACCTGAAACTGCAGTCTGCCAATTCGGAGCCCAGTACATACGGGGACCAGAGCGTGTGGCTGCAACAGGAGCCTGAGTGAAAAATAGACAGTTTAAGAGCAGCAGCCACCATGGCCACACCCACAAGTGATATTTTGTTTTGTTTATGCACTGAATACCAAGCATCCACTAACTGGAGCTGAAGCAATCGCTAGTGAAGTCCCCCTTTTCCACCCAGTTACTCTCCATAGACTGAAACATATGCAAATGCAACAAATTATTCCCCATTAATCATCATCACCACCAGTCAAATCTGAATTTTTTTGTTATCAAATATAGACACGGAAGGAGGAACAACAGGCAGCACATCCAGTCGAGAATGCTCCTACAAATTATAATAAAAATATAGTTTATAGTTTCTCAGAAAAAACAATATCCCTTCCACAACTCTATGGCCTCATATAAAAACATATAGGGATGTATGTGAATGTCCTACAAAAATTTAGAAATAACACCCGGAGCGGCAAAAGAGAAAATAAATTCCCCAGGTCTGCATCTAAAACAGCCAAAACTAAGTAAAAATGTGTGTGGTCAGGGAAAAAATGGAAGGTTTAGCGCTTAATGCAAAATCATAAATATTTAGTTGGAGGTGAACCTAAAAATCTGAAATTCCCCCAAATCAAATTTAAATCCCTCATAAATAAATAAAAGACATTAATCCACAACACAGCACCAGTATTAAAGTCCAAAAGACAAACTTTCCTATTTGAACGGAACAACACCAAAAACAAAGTTTCACATTTGTTCTCCAGAGGTGTGACTGATAATCAGCATGACAAAGGACACGTCTAAGAAACGGGACAGCCTAATAGTCTGACAGCCAAGCGTCTAATATTTTAGTCATTATACAATTACTTTTATATATTTCTCATTCATTAGAATTGCAATATGACACCGCACCAGACTATGACGTGTGAAAATAGGCCCTGCGAAACAAGACCACCCACTAATTTAACTTCCAAATGTTTTGTGCACAGATGCTGAAAGCTGCTTCCCTCTCTTGGTTCTGGCTCTGCAAAATCAGAACCAGAATCAGAACCATAGTCTGGAAAGTTGATACAACAACAGCAGATCTTCAGATGTATTGTGGTGCTAAACCGGTCCGTGATATGTAAACTAACCACAGTATTGTAAATATATTCTTTGAGCCACAGGGAGCCAGTGAAGGGATTTTAATACTGGTGTAATGTAATCCAATCCTATCCACAGACAATCACACCTCCCTTTTTTTTTTTTTTTTTGTTAAGAGGCGGAACTAGGCAAAACACTTGTAATCCGATCTATACAAATCAACAGGCTTAATTCTAATCACCATAGAAAAGCTACCAACAACACATTTACTTAGCAAACATTTATGCAGGAGAGAGAAAAAACAAAAAACAAAAAATGACCCTGCAAACTGGTCCTACCTGTAAACTCTAATCAACAACTAAAATAGAGGCCAGCACTGCAGAGAATGGAGTAGACTGAGGTGCGACAAAACCTCAGACACCGCTTTTAATTTAGCATTATTACTACAACTCACCGGTTCTCCATAAAAAGTCACAGATAACAATCATTGTATAAAGAAGTGTTCAATGTCTGGCCAACTCACCAAAACGGGTCCACAACGTTCTGCCCTGTGTCGCCTCCTGTAAACTCACAGACGCAGCTGTCCAGGGAAAAAATCCGCCTGCAGTTGTTCTGCAAACACAATGTGTAACAACCAACGACCTGTCTACGTGTAACAGACAATCAAAATGAAAATATCACTTTATTGACTAACTACATCTGCCATGAGTACTGTAAAGCGAGCCGGAGTCACATCAAACGTAACAAGCCAACTGCTGAATTAAATGCTAATGTAGCTCCGTACATGCGCCTGTACCGTAAGCCACGAGACAGAGGCAGACCAACAAGCTAACACGTTATTATTAAAATCAACCGCCATATAAGCACATAGCCTGATAAAAATTATCTCATCAGTATTATTAATATTATTAATATTAGAGAGTATTATTCTTATAATTAGTTCTCAAATAGTATATAAGCACAAACCGCGGCAAAATAACACAACACTCACTCAGCAGCTGCAAACGCCGTCTCACATACACACAATAACATACAGAGAGCCGTAAAACACACACAGACAACTGCAAAACTCACACGACCACCGCACAACGAACACACAGACAAACAACGGCTCAGGCACTCCGACACACAAACAGATAACGTACTGACATAAACACAAAGGCAAAAACACAAAAAGACACGAAGACACGCCGGCGAAACAACACAGACAGACAAAAAACAGCGAAAACACACAGGAAAAAATCAAAATAACGTCAACACACAGAGACAAACGAGGAAAATGAAGAAAGATAAGAAAGCAAAAGGAAAGTCCCTATTGTTATCGATAACAGAAGAGTTTAATTCTTTGGGGCCCCAATGTCTGTCTCTTGCACTTCACTGCACATCACTTTCATTTTCAGCACTAGTTGCTGCGGAAGGAGACCGTCTCCCAATTTAGCATAAGTCCTTTCAAGCTCGGGCAATAGCTTAAGTGATTCAACTTTTAAATCTGGAGGTCCTTTCGATCCAGAACAAAACTGGAACGTGGTGATACAACCGTAGCCAATTCTCATAAGCCCTGCGAATAATCAGCTGCTTTCGGAGCGAACCAAAACTCCAAGGTCGATTCAAACCTTTTCCTATCTCACACCCCAACTCACAGGCTTCGTTTAAGTGTAGTAAATCTCAGGTCGAGCCAACCTAGCTAAATCCACACTCCGTCGAGTGTGGTTGAGGCGCGCCACTGCCAACTACGGGTGTGTAACCAGCTTATCTAATGGTTCAGTAGAATAAGAAGAAACAAAACAACACAGAGAGATCACACACTAACCAAGATCAGTCCGCGGGGATAGCCGCGCTGCAGATCACTCCGCAACGTTCCAGCTGCGCTCCACAGGCCAACACAAACAAACAAGCCTCCACTGCAACACACACAGAGACACAGAGAAAAAGGACCGGACGAAGCCCCCAATTGTTAAGAATTAAAAGATGAAGAACTTGATCTTAGCTCGTTAATTAATTCTTAGTCCCGAATTCCTGTGTCTGTGTAAGTGTGCAGAGAGGAAAGAGCAATCATACGACGTCAGACTTCAGATATTCAGAGTTTTATCCAGAGAAAATCAATGCAAGAAGAATGTTACAATAAGCACCTCACCTAGAATATCAAAAGTCCAAGACATTACAGAACAGAGACAAAGAACTGAGTAAAAAGACAGAAGATGCATCCTCCGGAAAACTCTCACCCAGCACAAAGAGATTCCAACTTCTGCTGTAAACCAAATCATTTTATAGAATGCGTAATCTCATCATTTAAATATATGCATTAGGAGGTGTGTTCTTTTCCTTTGTGTGGGCTGTCTTAATGTTAATTTTATTACCTCCTGCTCAAGAGCCCCAAAGACAGATATATGGCCCGGCTCTTTTCGTACCTGCCGCTGTCCAGTTTGATATAGAGTGCAGCTGCAGCGCTATCTCTTCCACAAAAAAGTCGTTTGTATTTTAACCAAGCTTGCACACAATGTAATGCTAAATAATGACTATAAGTTTGGATCTAATAAGTAACTATTTTAAAACATGCTTAAAGAAATATAGTTAATTCTAATATAGATAATATTATATAATAAAATTTTTAAAGATCCTAGTGAACTTTTGAACCATGCTCAGGAATTTGTTAATTGCCTGGCATATAGGCTCCTTATCTCAAGAGATCCAAGGAGTCTAGGCCTATGTTTTCTGTTTCTTCTGTCTGATCCTCCTTTTAAGAATTTATCTGCGTTTCAGAGATTGAGCCGTTGTTTTTTAGTTTCATCTAAATTTATATGAACCTAGAGTGTACTTTAACTTTCTATGTTATATTTTATATGTGTCAAAGCTATCCTGTGCAGTATTGTGCTAACTTAAAATTCTATGTCAACAGAAGCAAGATGCCACTTGATCTGATCCTTCAGTGAAACTGCTAATAAAATCACTTCTTTTCTTTAAATCTTCAAAAAGAGCTTTGGAAAATCTTTCAGGAAACTTGGGCAGCCATTCCTGACTATTCACAGTAGTAACATCACAGTTTCTTTAAACATATAATGCTGTTTAAACCTGGTATGCTGTCTTTCCATTTATCTGTTCACACGTTTAGCACATTTCTGCTTTGTTTTCCTCTCTTAAGTATAAAAAATTAGGGGTTACCCAGTCCCTAAATAAATACGTCTGAATTGTTAAATGCAAATCTGCATGTGTTGGTCACCTGACTGCATGTTGTGGCTGTGCAGCTTGCTTACCTCAGGGAACAGAGCGGCCAGAAACGGGGCCTGGCAGACGGAACCAGCGAAGTCAACCACACGTCTGAAAACACACCCAGCACCAACGGCAAGGTGAGGCGACCCACCTGCACACAACCAATGCTCAGCTTCTTCAGATACTGTTACTGACTGATGGCTGAAGAACAGATTAAAAACTAGAAATATCTTTGTTGTTGAGATCATATCTCTATTAATTCAATAATTTAGCAGCAAAAATTGTTTTTGAATTGGAAATGTTGCTGAATTTGTCAATATGTAGTTTTTGATTGTGATTAATTAAACCAGACACTGGTTATTTTTTTTTTTTTACCAAGTCCTCCCACTCCTTTAAAGCACTTAAACATGAAAGTATCCAAACTTCAATGGCTGGGATTCATCAGAGACACATGGGGTTGACTTGGTTACTCAACTAAATGCTCAGCCAACTCTACAAATTTCATGATGCAGTTTAACAGAAGCGACCAGAAAGAAGAAGAAGAATAAATCATGAGGGAGTTTCTAGCCATCTGTTGGCGAACAATGATCTGAACACATCAGACAGAAACACAGTAAATCACGCTGATGGCTGGCTTGATCAAATCTGATTGTGCTGCTTGAATGTGGCTGGACATCCCACTCTTAGAGACTTTGTGCTTTTCATTATAACATAGTGACTGTAGAGGGTTTGGTCAACCTCAAAAATGATTAAAATTAGCGTGTGAGGGAAATTAACGTTGGAGAGAATCTTTGAAACGGGTGGTGCAGAAAGAGGTGGAGCAGATGGAGACGAGAAGATTTCCAAGATGGTAGTGGGAGCTTCTGTAATGGATGATTTAGGATGTTCCCTCCACTTACAGTCCGGTTAACGTGGCTTGATGGGGGACCAAAACGGCAGCATTTGTTTCCAGCTGCTGAGGTTCTTCCTCTCTGCTGAGTCAAACCAACCTGTTCCCCTCCTGACCTGTGGGGGCGCTGCACCAGGAACCACTGAAGGAAACGACACAAAAACCTCTGAAGACACTGAGAGCAACTTTCTTCCTCATGAAATGGAAAAAAAATGGAGTGGCATCAGATTTGAGCTTCTCCTGCTAGCGCTAGGCTAGCATGTTTGTTTTGGCTGTATTAAGATTGATCATGTTTGATGGATGTTTCTTCCTGATTGGGTCATTGATGTCCTCACAGCGGTCCTCGGACGGATCGCTGAGTCAGGAAGAAGAGTCCGGCTTCGGGAAGGTCGGTGAGCTCCAGGAGGTGGTGGACCGTCAGACGGCTGATCTGGGCCAGATGAAGGAGCGCATGGTCGCCATGGCGTCACGCATCAACGAGCTGGAGGAGGACCTGGACACGGCAAGGAAGGACGTCATAAAGTCTGAGGACTCGAACACCCGGCTGCAGCGGGACCTCAGAGAGGTGAGCGGACCCGGCGGAACCGGCGGACCCGGCGGAACCGGCTGGTGGCGCTCAGAGCTCTGATCACATGTCTGTCTGGCAGTCCATGGCTCAGAAGGAGGACATGGAGGAGAGGATCACCACCCTGGAGAAGCGCTACCTCGCCGCTCAGCGGGAGGCCACGTCCGTCCACGACCTGAACGACAAGCTGGAGAATGAAGTGGCCAACAAGGACTCCCTCTACAGACAGGTAGGGCTGGCGCTCCACGTAGGGCTGGCGCTCCAGCCTGCATGGCTGCTGCACACAGCAGCCATGCAGGCTGGATCCTCGCTGTGCTGCAGCTGAATGGAAGGCCCTGAACACTTTCTTTACATGCAGTCACTGGAGACGGAGACGTCTTCCTCCTCTTTTCTTCTGCTTTTTGTCTGTTTTTTGTCACTTTGAATGCTCTGTTCTTCCCTTCCTGCTCTCCCCTCCTTCACCCATCTCTTCATCCTGTCTCCCTTTGTCTCCTCATGTCAGTCACTCTTTCTCTTTTCATTCTTTTCACGTCGTGGAGCCGACCGCCGAGGCTGCAGCGTAACGCAGACGACTCGCCATGATGTTTGCTAATGACTTCTTTCCTCTTTCAGGCCGAGGACAGAAACCGTCAGCTGCAGGAGAAGCTGGAGCTGGCCGAGCAGAAGCTGCAGCAGACCATCCGCAAGGCGGAGACTCTGCCTGAGGTGGAGGCCGAGTTGGCCCAGAGGGTCGCTGCCCTCACCAAGGTACGAAAACCTGCCAACGCCCCGGGCTTCGCGGTAAATGTAAATTTACAGAGGTTTGTCTTTGACTCACTCCTTTTGCCAACCCATATGATGCCCCCTGCATGCTGAGCAAAGAAACCAAAAACGCTCTTTATTGGAGCTGTAGTGGAACTGAATCAGCTTCAGCCAGGACGGTTTGTGAGTTCAGAACCTTAATCTGACCAGGATTATTGTAGTTTCCCATCAGGATGACATCCATGGCCTCCCTGCAGGAGCTGCTGAGGAAGCCTCCAAACATCCACAGATCTATTTTTAGAAACCTGCTTCTGTTTTTATCCATTTATAGTTGGACTCTTGCCTTGGAGAACCTCTGCTGTTCCCAGCTAAGCCTGGAAACTCAGAGGACAGGAATCTGTAACCTTTATCAAAGTATAAAACAATACTCTGTTTATGTGACATGATGGCCAACAAAGTACTGAGCATGCTGTGTAATTATTCACATGCACCAGAACCTGGTTTTAAACTGTTTCAGCTTCTGTTTAGATGAAGTTCATGTTGAAAACTTTGCTGCTCAATGCAGAGGAAAACTAATTGTTGCTGGTCAGTGTTCACAGCAGCAATCCTGTGTCGCCCTGCCGCTGAAACGTTGGTGCGCCCTTCCATCATTCCAGATCAACAGCTGTGGACACACTTCTGCCAATGCGCCAGCAGCGGAGCTCTTTTTTCACTGATATAATTTTGATGGTTTGGTGCATTTAGCTTCCACTAAATTCATTTTAGGGAAATAATTTCTAAAGTGATCGTTGGCTGTTTCAACTTATTCATCTTTCAGCTGAAGAAAGTTTGACATCTATATCAAACTCAAGTCATTTAAAGTCCATGCTCTTGTTTTGAAGGCTGCTTACTCAGCAGTTCCATTTCCTCACCTTTCATTTTTGTTTCTAAAAACTTTGTGCAAATGGAAAATATGCAACCAACAAACAAATGAGATTTACAGACGACGACAGGATTCACATCAACAAACTACCAGGAGTGTTAATTGAACATCCATCCATTTTCTTACACCCTGACAGAACCCGGACAGAACCCACCATGCAGAACATGCAGACTCCATGCAGAAAGATTCTGGGCTGGGAATCGAACACTGGACCTTCTTACTGCCAGCTATCAAACAAATGCATGAAAGAAATGATATAAATAAATTTGAATACAGTGTTGCTGTTGCGCTTTCAGCATTTAGTTCTGCTGGCTAAGTAGCAGAAAGGATATCTGGATCTGGTTTCACTGTAGCGCGTTAGCATTAGTGGACCTAATGTTTATAATTAGTGCAATGTTTTAGTTTGTTGTTCCTTCAACTGCAGATCCACAAACAGAATTATTGTAGTTTTTATCCTAGTGGATCAGTTCACTTTGACTTGCAGAAAAGATGAGTTGTCTTTTGGGTTTTTTGAAATGTAAAGTCGGAGGTTTTTCTAACTCTGGTTCTGGTTGTTTGGCATCCAAGCCATTTCCTCCATGCATATTTAATGAGGCAGGAGTCACTTCCTCTGTGTCTGCAGCTTAAAGCACGTATTTAAAACACGGCACAGAAAGACAGCGTGGCCCGTCCAAACCCGCAGCTCTGAGTCGCCCTCATGTCCGTCCCAGCGTTGGACCAGCTCGTCTCCGGTTCTGGTTGTGAAAGGGCAAACAGAGCGTCAGGCCGTCCCGTTCTTCTGATGTTCTTCTGTTTTCTGGAGTTAAACGAACATGTCTTCTTTCTGTCTGTGTCCTGCTGGTCTGTGGGGTGGACATGCTGCTGCCATCGTCCTCATGTCCAACCCTCAGGGTGATGAGTGTGGCTCTGAGACCCAGACCAAGGTAGACCAGTGTTTTGGACCGGGCTCCTTCTCTCTGAACTTAACCAGGTGGAAACTGTTAACGGTCACATGACTCAAAGTTTGTAAAGTCATAAACAACCAAAGGCTCTCCTGGTTAAATTCAGTTTCTGGGTTAAATTCTGTTGAATTGTGGGGTTCTGGTGTCGATTTTGGGTGTAACTCAGGAGGTTCTGACAGGATCCATCATTAAATCAGCCTGTTTACTAACCTGTATACCAAATGTTTGCGTCTTTGTTGCTCAAGCTGCTGCTTTATAATGATGTTGAAGATGATTTTGTTTTGTTTCTCTCTGTTTATGCTGATGACTCCATCCCTCAGAGGGTCATTAGGGTCGTGTCTGTAAGCATGGGCTCAATCCTCGGGACGGGAGTTTTGACCCGTCGCTCTGTTTTCAGGCAGAGGAGCGCCACGGCAACGTGGAGGAGCGGCTGAGGCAGATGGAGGCGCAGCTGGAGGAGAAGAACCAGGAACTGCTCAGGGTGGGAAAACGTAGAATCCTGCAGTCTGAGTTACATTAATCCAGCCAATCTGCTCCTCAAATCCCAGCAGCAAATAATCCACCGTTTTATAGTATTTAAAACACGAGTAACTATGAGTTCAGGTCTGACACTCTGCTGCCGCTTCGTGATGGTTTTCATGTTTCAAGTCTTTAAATTATAGATCTGAACACAAAAGTTTCTCCACTGTAAAAGTTCACCTGGTGCTAAAACGCAGTTTCAGGATTTCATCTTAAATTTAGAGGTTATGTTAATAGAAATAGTTAATCATATAAAGTTATAGGAAGAAGTCAAGAAAAGCGTTTTATTTATATTATCAGGATCCAAATATGAATATTGTGTGTTTGATTTGAGGTGGCTTAGAAAGCTGCTGGCAGTGCAAGTTCCTTCCTAACTAAACTGTTTTCTCCAACAACAAAATCTAGATGGATCCTGAAGGAAAATGATGTGGCAGTCCATAGCTCCCATTCACAGAAACAGTAAAATGATAGAATATCAGACAAAACAAAGCATTAAAAAATAAGCAAATATCTAAAAATATCACTACAGGAATGGAGAGAATGTGCTGATCCTAAAAAACACATTTGTACTCCAGCATAAGACGATGCATGTTACAGGTTACAGTGCAGACATGACAGAAACCTGTTGGAAATATTTGTGTCTGCAGGCGAGGCAGCGAGAGAAAATGAACGAAGAGCACAATAGGCGTCTGTCTGAGACGGTGGACAAGCTGCTGTCCGAGTCCAACGAAAGGCTGCAGCTGCACCTCAAAGAGAGGATGTCTGCTCTGGAGGACAAGGTGACCCCTGACCTACAGCTGCCCCCGGTCACAAACACGCAGTTCACCCCATTTCTTGAGTTTAATCAGCAAAATACATGGTGTGAACAGAGACGGACAGGAAATGAGTCCCTTAAGAGATCCTGGAGAGCTTGTTGACTGATTCCAGGGAAGTCTGTCTTCTTGGGAGGAAAAGTGTTTCTTTAATAATATAAAATATTAATAACTGTAACACATAATATAGAATTTTGAATTGAAAGTCTTTTTGGGTTCATTTGTATTGCTTTTTATTCACAAGGTTTAGTGCTGGAAATGTTTGAAAACTTACCTTAAATGTGCTTGAATTGTTCAAAGTGTCTGATTCCTGTAAAAGGGAATTTCCAACCAGCAGGACACAAACTAAAACGATTCTTTCTGCGTTTCGGAGCTTGTTGGATCGATTATCTGTTGATACGGAAACATGACCTAATTCTCCTTGTCTCCGTTCAGAACGCCCTGATCAGAGAGCTGGAGCACACCAAGAAGCTGATTGAGGAGTCTCACCATGAGAAGGTGAAGAGATGCTTCCTGCGTCGACGTTTTGCGTTGAATTGTCGTGTTTTGTTGGGTTTTGACATCCCAGCTGCTCTGTGTGAATGTTTCTTCATGCAGGAGCAACTCCTGATCCAGATTGAGACCATGAGGGCCGAGAGTGAGCAGGGCAGGAGCCGGAGTAACTCCTTACTGCACGGGTAAACCTCCCATCCGTTACCCTGGACACTGCCGTCTGGTGTTTGCTTTAAAGGGGCGGTGTTACATAAAATTGATGTTTTGGAGCCTTACTTCATGTCATGATGTTATTCCTTCATCAAAAACAGGAGTGTTGCCTTTATTCTTTCACACATAGAAATCCTTTAATCTCATTTAGAACCAAAACACAGAGTTGGACGGAGCTCCTCCTCAGAGCTGCAGTTTCACAGAGCAGCCCTACGGCTCCCCCTCTCAGCTCCTTCAGACTAGCCAGCAGCAATTGGCAAACAGCTAAACAGCTTCTCAGAGCAGCGTGGGTAAAACTCCTGTCAAAGGGTTAATAGAGGAGCCATGTTGGGATGACTTCCTGAAGGCGGAGCTTCATAAAGAGCATGAGTTTTTAAAGAGATAGTGGCCCAATTTCAAGGGTCGAATTAAAAAGTCAAACTTGTTATGTACAGCATTTTTATAACGTCTGAAGGTATCATCGTTGCTTGATTGTGCTACATGATTGTGGACACAGTGCTGACTCTGGACTCATCCCCCACAGGCACTCTCAGCTGGGCAGCACTCCTGACTTCAGGTACCCGGTGTCGGCGTCCTCCATGATGGACAGCAACTCGGATCATTACGGCAGCGCTCTGGTTCTGAGACGGCCTCAGAAGGGCCGCGTGGCGGCGCTGCGGGACGAGCCGTCCAAGGTGAGCTGCTCTCATCTGCTGTGACTGTAAGCAGCAGGATCTGAGCAGAACCAGAACAGATTAAAGATCCGTTTCGCTCTCTGCAGCCTCTGACTTATCTTTCCTCTCTTCCTGTTTCTGCGATGCTCCAACTCTTTCTGATGATTCTCTTCTTTTCTGCTTCTTTTTGTTTGCTCCGTCTGTGGACTTCAGCGACATGTAAGTCAGTCTGCTTGGCAACGCCGTCAGCGCTTGACACTAAAACTCCCCAGCCTGTTTGACCTTTGACCTCTGTCCTGTTGTTCTGAAACCGTGTTGGCGTCCCAAACATCACGCCCCCTGCTCTGTGTGTGTGTGTGTGTGTGTCCTCCTGACTGCAGGTGCAGACGCTGAACGAGCAGGAGTGGGAGCGCATGCAGCAGGCTAACGTCCTGGCTAACGTGGCCCAGGCCTTCGACACCGACATGGACGCGTCGGACCTGGAGGAGGACCGGGAGACCATCTTCAGCTCGGTGGACCTGCTGTCCCCGGGACAGGCTGACGCCCAGACGCTCGCCTTGATGCTGCAGGAGCAGCTGGACGCCATCAACAATGAAATCAGGTTATTATCCTGAGTTCTGCTTCATTTTTAAGTTCTTCTCGTTCTCCAGTCCTGCTGAGTTAAAGTTTCACCAGGTCCTCACCTGCTGCATTTTGCAATTTCATCATTTTAAGTTATTTCATTTTATATTGTATTTTTTTTTCTATGCTATTATTTTTCTTATTATTTTATATTAAAACATATTAATTGTGTTTTGTTATTATTAATTAGATTTATATCATACATTTTTTTTTTCATCATATAAGTATTTTATATGGTTTTATATCTTGGATCCCATATTATATAAAATTTAATTTAGTATGTTTTTATTATAATGTATTTATTATTTTATATTTAATGTTATTTACTATTTTATTATTTTATGCATTATATTTTTTCTTATTTTCTCCTACATTTATTCTTATATTATATTTAATATGTAATTTCATGTTATATTATTGTTTTAAATAATTTTTATGTTGCATTATTGTATTTAATATGCTTAGATTTAAAAAAAATCATATTTCTGAGTAGATGTTACACACAGCTGGCTTTATAGCTGCGTTTCATGCAAAAGTCTTTATGCTCACATTTTGTTGCTCTCAACCAGAAACTTTAATGTTTTTCTTTTTTGTGTGAAATGTTATGCAGCAGAGCAGCAACATGTGTTGTGTAATTGTGAATTAGACGGACAGTCACTGGTTTAAAGTGAAACTAGAACTGGAACCCCACCGTTCCTGGAATATTAATGTAATATTTCCTTTCTTTTCCCCGGCAGGATGATCCAAGAGGAGAAGGAGAGCACGGCGATCCGAGCCGAGGAGATCGAATGCCGCGTCGGCGGCAACGACGGCGGCCTTGGAGGGCGTTTCCGCTCGCTCAGCTCCATCCCGCCGTCTCTGTGCGGCGGCTCGTCGCTGGGCGGATCGCCGCCCAACTCGGGCCAGTCCACCCCCAGACGCATTCCCCGCAGCCCCAATAGGGAACTGGACCGCATGGGGGTCATGACCTTGGTAACGTCATCCAGTTAAACATTAAAGTATTCTGATAGCTTTACACAGTTAATAACCGTTTCTGCCTCTGCCTGTAGCACTATTGCTATGAGCCTTACATCATCCAGAGCTCCCTGTCCCAGCAGACACTAACTTACCTGCCGTATGGTGCTGCGGGCTTCAGCCCCCCCCCTCAGGCCTGTAGCTATGCCTCGTACTTCCAGGTATCTGCAGAGAGGATCGGCCTCCTGGGTGGGTGCAGCCTGTCACTTCCTCTGCCTTCTGAGCTGCTGGAAAACCTGGAATCTGTGGAATGTTGCACTTTTGTTTGCGTTTGTTGATGCCCAAACAGGAAGTGTGAGTTTTTAAAAGTCGTGCCTCACTCTGCACCTCTGGAGAAGGTTTTATTAGCTTTGAGTTGTGTGGAATCGAAGCGAAACCAAGAAGAAACCTGAAACACCTGGCTGTGCTTCGGTTGGATTCAGTTTTCGCTTCAGAGTGAGTTGAAAACACGCAGCTGCAGGCAGATTTACTCCATTCTGACCGTGTTTCTGGAAAACTTTTCCAGAGTAAAAACCTTTGAAGAATAAAATGTTTGGTTGCATCTGTTTTAGAACATCTCTTCATCCTTGAATGACTTCTTGTTTTAATGAAAGTTGGGTCTAATTCCTGACTGACGGACGAATGGAAGAAAGGGAGCATTTTTGCTAATTAAGTGAATTTTTCCTCTTCCTGTTTCCCTTTTTCTTTAGCTGGTAATCAGTCGCTCAGCCCGGCCGGGCCGAGGAAATGAGTGATTAGGTGTTATTCTCCTGGGGGCTCAGAAATGTGGCACGTTGTGGTTTATTTGCTCTTCTAATGCCAGGTTTGTGAGGAATGTAGGAGGGAATAAATCCTCCCATGTTTCTTTTTCTTCTCTTCTTTGCGAGGGGAAAGTATTACTGCAGCGGCGACAAGTCGTAAATTTAGGAGCTATTCTCTGCTCTAGCGTTTTCTCTGCTAACCCTGTCATACGGTTGTTTTTAGATTGAATAACAGCTAAATGAAGTGGGCTGCACCCATCCTCCAGCGTGGTTTGCTACTGTCCTCTAACTGTGTGCAGTGCTGCTTCTGCAGTTTCTTTTAATATAAGTAGTAAAACAGCTTCTGATGGTATGGAGTTGTGTGTTTAACACTGATCACAGATCAAAATACTGTGTTCTTCTGGTTTCCTGTTTAAATGTGGCTTTAGTCCGGCTCTGATCTGCTGCTCACTAACTGCTCTTCTCCTCTCCTTTTTCTGCCACGCTTCAGCCTAGTGACCTGCGCAAGCATCGCAGGAAGGTAACATAGAGAGCTGCTTTACAGGACCGGCCCTCTCACCATCCTCTGTCGTCTTTACATCCTGTTCTGTCTCATCTCCCAAACGGTTCACTCATAAGTTAGCTTTTATTTTTCCTTCTCTTATTATAATTTGAGTTTTCATAGTTTGTTTTGTTTTCACGTTTCAACAGGAAGTCAGTTTAAAACTTTAGGTTGCAGGAATGAAAGTCCAGATTATGCAAGATACTAAACTCTGTTTTAGCGATCCTTCCACTGCTGTAGCCTGGTGTCTCCCTCCCTTTACATCTGGTTTAAGTGCTGCGGTTATAGATTTAGATTATTATCCCTAACGTCCTTCTAATGCAGAATTGCACATCTGCATCAGAATTTTCTTTTTGAAGACGTTATTTCTGTGTTTCATGCTGAAACTTTGCTTTTTGGGGGAGGGGAGTGACTGCTTTTGGTTGGGGATTTCTTTCTTTTTGGGCATTTTTAAAATTATTTGTAGCCATAGCAATGAGGTGGTTTACAGCTGGGAACCTGCAGGGGTCAGTATGCAAAGAAGGATTCTTCACAAAATGGAGAGTATTGCGTACAAACAGAGCATCCTCAGACTGACACAACAGAATGGCTTCAGTCAGAAGCTTCTTCAGAGCTGCAGTAATACAGACTGCTACAGGAGATCATCCCTTCCCACAGCAATCAGTTCACATAACAAATGTTTGAGTTACACCATTTAATTTCCCTCTTGGATTAATAAAATAGTTTTGAATTGAATAATGTTTCATGTTGCAATCGGCTGCATCAGTCTGTTAAATCAAGTAGATTAATAGAAATACCTGGGATTTCTGCTGTAAAATAAGAATGAAATGTCTCTTTTCACTTCTGCTCCTGTTCAGCTTTGTGATGTTTCTGTTCTGTGAAAGCAGAAGATTCAGTATCTGAATCTTCTGCCTTTTGTTTCACCTCAAACTGCTGCAGCATCACTCGTCTCTCCGCTCTGTCTCAGTCTTCGCAGGACGACAAGGCCACCATCAGGTGTGAGACGTCCCCCCCACCACCCCACGCTCCATGCGCCTGAACAGGGAGCTGGGACACGCGTCTAGCCATGAAGACATCAGAGACATTCGAGGGTAGGAGTTTATCTGATTCGGAGCTGTGGGCTGTCCTGGTTTCTGCTGTTTGGTTTTGAAATGGCTCCATCTGGTGTCTGAAGGCTGGGAGGCCTGCAGGACGGCCAGGGCAGCAACCCCAGCAGCAGCAACAGCAGCCAGGACTCGCTCAACAAAGCAGCCAAGAAGAAGAGCATCAAGTCGTCCATCGGACGCCTGTTTGGGAAGAAGGAGAAGGGCCGGCCCAGCGGTGCTGGGAAGGACCCGCCGAGCCAAGGTTCAGCCCTTCACTTTCATTTATCACCATTTATTTCATTAGTTTGGTTTAAAGTGAACACGTCTCATGTTGATATGAATGAAAAGGTAATGCATATTTTCCATGTGACGTTGCACTTCCAGGAACTTTGTGGCCGGCAGCCATCTTGGTAACTGTCACAACAGTTACTGTGGAGTTGCTTTGACAACAATAAACAAGCTTAAAACTCATTCTCCATCTAATTTATTAACAATATGAGTACATTGAAGCCGGTGCTCACTACGAGTTTTGAGTTCTCTTTCTTTTCGTTGGTGTGGAAGCCACGGTTCATGCGTACGTTACGCTGCGCTTGCCTACCAAGATGGCGGTTCAGTGGCGCAGGCGGTCGATTATTCCCAGAAGGTTGTCAAGAAAACACAAAAAACATTCAAGTGAAAGATTTTTTCCCAAGTTTTAAATCGTGAGTTGAGTCTGAGGTCTGTTGGATGCCAGTCTGAGTTCGACTCCAGACTTCAGGCCCATCTCTGACTTTAATAGATGATTTTAAAACCACCTAGAATATTTATTAGAAAAATACCAGAGTATTAATTTGGATCAGTGGGTCTGACCTCAGCGTGAATTGTGCGTTTGTAGCCGGCACCCCGGATGCGGACGGATCTCCAAAAGACGGTCTGGGAATGGGAACATTAGGAGGCCCTTCAGAGAAGAACAGGAAGCTTCAGAAGAAGTGAGTAACCTGCTTCCTGCAGTTTAAAACGCACCGTTCTGCTGCGCAGGACACCACTAATGCACAACGTCATGAGCTGTGTGTTCAGTTTAATGCTGCTTCACGCTCCCACCCACCCACCCACTCCACACCCACTTGCTTCATCACAGCCAGCATCTAGAATAATTCACTGTTTTGCTTTTGTTGTGATTTCTGAGCAGGCACAACACAGGCACCATAAATGTTTTTGCTTCCATGATTTGGCATCAGTTCATTGTTTTCTGTTTTGTTTGCCCACCCTCCTCCTCTTTTCCATCCTCCTCTCATTCCATGAATAGTCCAAAGACCGGGTAAGTTGCTTCACGTTGCCTCGTCTTCCTCCCATTCTTGGTTTCACTCTTCCCAGCCAGTAACTCTCCAGGACCCCACACAGCTGTCCCTTTTGAATGCCTGTTGGTTTTCCATGCTGCTCTCTACCTGCCTTCCACAGAGGAGCTTCACTAACAGGAATGTGTGTGTTTGCTTCTTTTCACTGGGAGGACATTTCCACCTTGCAGAGCTCAAAGTTCTGATTGAAACACTGGATGTTTGTGTGAACTAATTTCAATGTTAGATTTTATTTTGGTTTAAATTTGTCGATGCTGCAGCCTCATGTAGCGGTTAGGTATATAAAATGTGTTTGTAGCAACAGTTCAGGCCTCTGATGGGTGATTTCAGGTCAGGATGTGCATGTCATGTTCCTGCAGATTTATTCTCAACCCGTTTCATGATGGGCCTCTTTGTTCCCAGTTTGCAGCTAGCAGAACTAGCATTAAACCTGAAACCCTGCAGTGGGTGTTTGCAGTGTAGGAGAGTTTTCCAGAACTCCTCCCAGGTTCCCCTTTCTGTTTCCTCTCAAACTCCTGCTCTTGGTTCTGAGTGTGCATGTCACTGACAGTTTTTGGGATTTAAATGGTGAACATGACTGACTGCATGTTGGAAATGCTAAAGGCTTTCAGATTGTCTGCAGGAATATAAATTGGTTGTTAACTTGGTTGTTTTTGTGTGACAGGCATGAGTTACTGGAAGAGGCTCGCAGGCAGGGCCTGCCCTTCGCCCAGTGGGACGGACCCACCGTGGTGGCTTGGTTAGAGGTAGGAAAATTTAAATTAAGGCTCTGAAATGACTGTGAAGTTTCTGGGCAAACTGTCAACTATTATCTTTGTGACTCTCATCAGAGAGTTTTAGCTCCACACTGAACTGAATCGGTTCATTTGAATCTTGAGAACTGAAATGTTTTCCTGTCTCGAATGAGGATCTGTATTAATATCAGGAATCCGCCTCAGCGTATTGGAATCTGGTTCCCTGGCTGTTTGGTAGCTCCTGTAGAATCAAACTGGTTTAACATGTTAAGCCAGTTTGATTTCCAGTTTACTGACCTGCCTCGTCTCCTTGCTGCCCCCCTGTGGCCAGCTGTGGGTGGGCATGCCGGCCTGGTATGTGGCGGCGTGCCGAGCCAACGTGAAGAGCGGGGCCATCATGTCGGCGCTGTCCGACACGGAGATCCAAAGAGAAATCGGAATCAGCAACCCTCTGCACCGCCTCAAGCTGCGCCTGGCCATCCAGGAAATTATGTCCCTCACCAGCCGTCGGCCCCGCCCACCTCCAGAACGGTACCGCCCCATTCATCCTCACACACACACGCACACACACGCACACTTCCACACACACACACACACACACACGGACGCTGCTTCCACACACATTTTATCCCCTCAGTGCTCCGTTCACACACTCCTGGCATTTTTTGCAGCATGTTTTTAATGCATTAACACTTTTTAACACGCACTAATGAGTCACTTTTGTCTTTTTCTAACAACCAATTCTCCCGTTTTGTTTTGTTTTTCTCCTTCCTGCCTTGTTTCTGTCCTTCATCACTGTTTCCGTTCTGCACTCTTCTGATTGGGGGGTGTCACATGGTCAGTCTACAGGAAACGTTTGGGTCACACATGAGGAGATGGAAAGTTTGGCAGCCACACCTCCCACGGTTAGTCCACCCAGATGAGCTGGGCACTGCTGCTGCTGACGTCTGCTAACCCTGCAGGGCCTCGGGCCGCCTGCAGATCTTCGGGCCGCCTGCGGATCTTCGGGCCGCCTGCGGATCTTCGGGCCGCCTGCGGATCTTCGGGCCGCCTGCGGATCTTCGGGCCGCCTGCAGATCTTGAGGCCGCCTGCAGATCTTGAGGCCGCCTGCAGATCTTCGTCTGAAGCGAGCTGTCACTCCCTTCTTTCTGTTCGGCTTTCCGCTTCTGTCCTGCTGGTTTACTTTGTGCTTGTGCCTCATAGTTGATTAGTTTTTTAAATAATTTCTTTATTTCTTCTTTGTTTCCCTAATTAAACTGGTGCCAGGCAGTTTTTATGGTGATTTTATTCTCCCACCGCTGTTTGATCGTTGTGAACATTTTGCACATAAAGCCCCTTTCAGACAGTTTGTCGTATCGAAAGGTTCCTCCTGGATAATCTCAGTTTCCATTCGATGTTTTCAAGGTTTTCTGCATAAAGTCCTTGAAAGTTCTTGACATTCAAATTGCACAGTTTTGTAATAATTTGCAGTCTTGAGTAAAAGTTTAAACATGGAAAAAATGATTTAAACCAGATATTTTCATACACCTTATAAAAAGACAGGCATTTCAAATTAATTCAGATATTCCTTGTTTTAAGTTGGTTAGAATGACCAACTTTATTTCTAATTGCTAAATACCAGAAAACTTAGCAAGAATAGTTTTTATTTCATTTTTAATATTTATTATTTGTCGTGGCTCGATGACTTATTGATCTGTGTAATTGAAACAAAGATTAGCTTATATGTTATACAAAGTTATTGAAATAGGAGGATTTTTGTTAAATTAGAGATAAATTAGCCTCAGGCGTTTAAAGTGTGTGAAAGAAACTTCAAAACATAGAATTTTATTAGATTTTAATTCATCTTCTCCCTGCTGTAGAAAACTATCACAAGACATTATTAATTGTAATAATGATGTCATATAATAGTAAATTCTTTAGATCATTTGATTTGTTTTTATGTCCAAAGTGTGGAAAAGTTTGAAAATGTGTCTTGAATGTTTCACCAGGGAAAAGTGAATAAATCCTGGATTTTCTTACTGGAGGAAAACATTGATCTGAGTTTGAGCCCAGACTGATCATAAACTACTGTAATGCTCTACAAACACAGTGAAAGGCATAACACCCCACATTTGATTAAAAATAAAGCCACTTACTCATCCACTGAAGTCCGAATCTTATCTGATTGATCCTCTGATTGATTAGGACACTGGGATGTTCACATTATTATTGGAGAAACTTTAGTCATGGATTATGAACTGAACTATGATGTAAAAAATAATTTACAAATTGGTCCTAAACTAGATACTTTTATCTGGTGGAACTACATATATCTGTGTGAAAAACACTATTTCTAATGAAGTTAATGTAATGACATCACATGTACAGCAGCAAAAACAATTGTCCCTCCTTCTGCAAAATAGCAAATCAGTTTACAGTCAAATCAGCCTTTGAGTAAAAAGCATTTTACAGTCTGAATGAATCAGGAGCAGCAAAGTGACTGAACACACACGCAGTAGGTGTCACATCTGAAAAGGACTTTAATTGGCAAAGATCTGAAATTATGTAACAATAAAAACATCAACGCCTAAACTTGTTTATTTTAGATTAAGTGAGAACAAAATCAGGTTTTCTTTAATTAAAGAAATGAATCCATCTTTCACAGCTTTTTTCCTGCCTTTGTTTTTATAATTTTTTTTACTTGTATGTTTTTCACGTGAAGCTGCTCTAACCCTTCACGGCCGCCTCACTAACCCCTGTTCTGTTCTTCTCACCATGCTCACTCTAACCACGCTAACACCAGGAGGATGACGAGGGCAGCTGGGCCCAGGTTGGCACACATTCCCCCACAACCCGCTTTTATTCTGAAGGACCCACACCATGGGCTTACACTGAGCTGCGTTACACCTGCTGCTGCTGCTTCACTCTTCTAATTTATTTAAAAAATCAGAAATAATAAGACAACTGAATAAATACTGTAAAGACTAAAAATACTTCAAAAGCAAACTGATGTTACTGTCCATGTAAAATTAAGAAAATGTGACCCAGTTTTATAAATATAAGTGTTCAGGATGTGAAATGTTTTACTTTATGAATCTTCATCACTCAATTTATTTAAAGTTTCATGTTGTGCTTCCCGTCACTTTCATAGCAGAAACTGCCAGCGCTGGGCGGGAGCACTTTAATCAAATTTAAAACCATTTAGAGCGTTTCGCTTCCCCTAATTTAATTCTTCCAGATAAATTCTAAAACACTGATTCACTTGTTGAAATTCAAATAGATGTTCATATTCATGCTTTTATTTTGAAGTGGGCGCAGACTGTTTATGCAGCAGTTCCTTTTCCTCTTGGTTTTGTAAATTAAGTTCATTCTTTTCCCAGAATGCACTGCTGCTTTAGTTCCACAGGAAAAAGTTTGAAATCTACTGAAGTCCTACCAGGGTTAATTAAACTGAATCACCAACAGTTACCAAACTCAACATTTCTAAAACTGAGTGGCAGGTTTGTCAGAGAATCGCTTCCTGAAGCGCAAACTGTACAGGCAGCTGTGTAATGACCATGTTTGGCCTGCTGAGGGCGGTATAACATCTGTTGTCAGCGTTAGTGCAGCTAACTTCTTAGTTAGCATTGGCCACCGCTGGGAATTACATTAACATCAGTATTGGCTGATCAGTAAATATTGGCCTTAACAGCAGAAATAATATCAGAAAAAAAGCCGAACATTTTTTAATTTGGGGCTTTGACTTGTTGCAGCTGCTTTAATATTACTACTGGCTTTATTCATGTTAAATGTATTCTAGTATAACATATACTAGAATATATTACATAATATGTACAGTTTTCTTATTGGTAACAGTTAACGGAAAAAATAATAATTTTTCTCTTATTGTTAGATATCTGACAATAAAAGGCACAAAACATAAGAACAAATATTTTGGACAGGAAACTAATTATTGAGTAAAGCAGGTAAGGAAAAGTCAATTTTTGACTCCCTGAAATTAGTTAAGAACACAGATTTATTTCAAACTAAGAGGTCTGGTAAAAGTTTACATATTTTAATGGTTATAAAAATGCATCATGATTTAATTCTCTATACATTTCTTCTTACTTTAATGCATTTTTTGATGTTCAGACTCCAACCACAGGGCTGATATTATCTTATTTGATCAAGATTTTCCTTTAGACATTGAAGTTTGTAAAGTATTATTCAACATCTTTATAAAAAGAATAAAATCATAAAACATTAGTTTTTGGCATTACTCGCCAAAGACTCTTCCATCAATAAACTGCAGAAGCTTAAATGTAAAAAAATCTTGACGTCTCTGAAGTTTTCATCTCAGTTTTGCTGTTTTTGAGTTTATTGTCAGAGGAACCAGAATGCTGGTGGATTGTTTTCTTCCTGACGCTCTGAGCCCAGTTTGACGTGGCTTTGCAGACGCTGGCGTACGGCGACATGAACCACGAGTGGATCGGGAACGAGTGGCTGCCCAGCCTGGGTCTGCCTCAGTACCGCTCCTACTTCATGGAGTCCCTGGTGGACGCCCGCATGCTGGACCACCTGACCAAGAAGGACCTGAGGGGGCAGCTGAAGATGGTGGACAGCTTCCACAGGTACGGCTGATGGCTTCACATGCAGCAGCCTCAAAGACTCCAACAGGAAAAGGTCTCAGCTTGAAGTGAGAGGGTGGCGCCTCCTCTGGTGAAGGGCTGCAACCTCAGACACCTGTCTAAATGTTTGGATGGTTGTACTGAAATAAGCACATTTCCCTCTGGGATTAATTAGTTTGTCTATTCATTCATTCATGGAGAGATTATTAAATCCCACAGTTTGAATTAGTTTGGTTCCCACAGACTGAAAAAATGTTTGTTCTTCCACATTATTCCCCATCCTGCATCCATCCCGACTTACTTCCCGACTTTCTCATTTACTCCCAAACTCTCTGACTTTCTCACTGACTGTCTTTCTTTCTTGCTTGCTGGAATCCTGAACCCTGTGGAAAAAGCTGCATTTAACTCATTGCAGCTTTTTAAATTTAATGAAATATCGACCAGGGACATGAGAGAACATTTATACAAGAATCATTCATCATTTAAAACATTAAATTCAAATTTTCTGCTATAATTAAATAGTGATGGATCAACAGAATCGCTGATGCTTTCTCTTGTTTCCTGTATTTATAATAAATTGCTTTATTCATAGAACTCTAGACTCTTCATTTACAGTAAAGCTCAGTTCATTTATGTAGATTTTACTTTAGTGGGAAAAAGTTGTTACATTTTTATTTACCACATGTTTAGCAGACGTGTAAACTGACACTGTGTGTGTGTGTGTGTGTGTGTGTGTGTGTGTGTGTGTGTGTGTGTGTGTGTGTGTGTGTGTGTGTGTGTGTGTGTGTAAACTTGACCCAAATGCTGTTTGTGCAACAGGAACAGCTTCCAGTGTGGCGTGATGTGTCTGCGGCGGCTCAACTACGACAGGAAGGAGCTGGAGAGGAGGAGAGACGAGTCTCAGCTGGAGCTTTCAGGTAACCAACTACCTGACCAGCTCCACCTGCTGGTGGCTCCCTGGCACTGCAGGTTTCAGTGAACACATCCAAGCTACAAAAACTAAGAAAAGAAGTTTTCTTTACAGTTTAGCACGCATTAAATTTGCTCCACAGCCAACTTCCAACTTCCTGGTGTATCTAAATATAAAAGTGAATTGTTTTCTGGAAAAGGTCTCAGCTTGAGTTCTGGGCATTGGAAAAAAAATCAGTTTGAGGTTCATAGAGAAAAACAAGGAGAACCTTTTGAGAAAGCTGCAGTATTTCCTCTAGATGTTTTCTGCCCAGACCTATTGGACCAGGTTCCACCACAGAACCGGTCCAGCTCTTTAAACAATGCTGCAAGGCAATGTTGTCAAACGGTCCAAAAAGGTAAGAAGAAAGCAGCATGAGCTGCCAGGTCCAAGATGCTCTGGTGGATTTTATTGCTCAAAATCTTTTTGTTTTCTGACATCCTTCCAGAGTATCCATAAGCTGTTGCTTTTATACAAAATAAGCGACACACCTGCTCTTCATCAGACCATGAGAAAACTGGCCAAACCAAACAACAAAATCTAGACAAAGAATCAGGAACAAGATTCTGAATCTAATTTACAAACTCATAAATTAGGTTGAGTTTATGAGTTTGTAAGAGAGACATTTATCTCTGCAAAATATTTTTGAGTTGCCCTTGGCAACTCAAAAGTTACTTAGGGGCAAACAAACAATGCAAAACAAAAAAGAAAACTCCTTTTGTTGAACCCTGTGATGCAATCTGTGACATCATACATAGGTGTGTGGCCCCGCCCACACACCTGCTCAGGCTGTAGCCTTTAAAGGGACAAATCATGAGTATAAAAGAAACTAATGAAGAACCAGAAATGCACCTTATAACAAAACAAACTGTTCCAATGTGTTTATCTAATGGTTTAGTAGTGTTAGTTTAAAAAGAGGCGTAGGGATGGAGACTGCAGGGTAATGCTACCAAACAGACCTGGGACACTGAATGAAGCAAAGTTACAACAGCAGCGTTTAAATGAAAGCATTATGACCAAATGTAGGCAGATGAAATGTATCTGAATAATGCACAACAGCTGCACAGCCTTTGCAGGTTGATTCACTTCCAGGTTCTGTGATCAGAGATTCACAGGAGACCCTCATATGGAGCTGAAACGTCCCACCAGTAGCACGCCTCCCGCAGCTTGAGAACCATGGAGAAGAAAAACAGGCTCTCTTTAAACGTTTGTGTTTCTGTCCCTCCAGATGTTCTGGTGTGGACCAACGAGCGCGTCATCGGCTGGGTCCAGGCCATCGGCCTCAAGGAGTACAGCAGCAACCTTTACGAGAGCGGCGTTCACGGCGCGCTGCTCGCCCTGGACGAAAGCTTCGACCACAACTCATTGGCTCTGCTGCTGCAGATCCCCACCCAGAACACGCAGGTACACGCCAGAACACGCAGGTACACGCCAGAACACGCAGGTACACGCCAGAACACGCAGGTACACGCCAGAACACGCAGGTACACGCCAGAACACGCAGGTACACGCCAGAACACGCAGGTACACGCAGGTACACGCCAGAACACGCAGGTACACGCCAGAACACACAGGTACACGCAGGTACACGCCAGAACACGCATGTACACGCCGGAACACGCATGTACACGCAGGTACACGCCAGAACATGCAGGTACATGCCAGAACACGCAGGTACACGCCAGAACACGCAGGTACACGCCAGAACACGCAGGTACATGCCAGAACGAGCAGGTACACGCCAGAACACGCAGGTACACGCCAGAACACGCAGGTACACGCCGGAACACGCAGGTACACGCCAGAACGCGCAGGTACACGCAGGTACATGCCAGAACACGCATGTACACGCCGGAACACGCATGTACACGCAGGTACACGCCAGAACACACAGGTACACGCAGGTACATGCCAGAACGAGCAGGTACACGCCAGAACACGCAGGTACATGCCAGAACACGCAGGTACACGCCGGAACACGCAGGTACACGCCAGAACGCGCAGGTACACGCAGGTACATGCCAGAACACGCATGTACACGCCGGAACACGCAGGTACACGCAGGTACACGCCAGAACACGCAGGTACACGCAGGTACACGCCAGAACACACAGGTACACGCCAGAACACGCATGTACACGCCGGAACACGCATGTACACGCCAGAACACGCAGGTACACGCCAGAACACGCAGGTACACGCCAGAACACGCAGGTACACGCCAGAACACGCAGGTACACGCATGTACACGCCAGAACACGCATGTACACGCCGGAACACGCATGTACACACCAGAACACACAGGTACACGCAGGTACATGCCAGAACGCGCAGGTACACGCAGGTACACGTCAGAACGCGCAGGTACACGCCAGAAAGCGCAGGTACACGCCAGAACACACAGGTACACGCCAGAACACACAGGTACACGCCAGAACGCCAGGTACACGCCAGCAGGTACAGCCAGAACACACAGGTACACGCCAGAACACACAGGTACCCGCCAGAACACACAGGTACACGCCAGAACGCGCAGGTACACGCCAGAACACGCAGGTACACACACTCTGCATGCACTCGGCTGCTGTGATGTAAACATGTAGGTGGTGAAGGAAATGGCCCCTGAAGTGGGCGGGGCTTCCTGAGTAGGTGGGCGTATCATCTGAAGATAATCTGAGAGGAAATATTGCAGTGGGACTAAACAGTGTTAGACTAAATAAAACAGAAAATTTTTAACTAGGAGTAAATATTCAGTGGAAAGTTTGATGAGGAAAAGATCAATAAATAAATATTAAATCTGAGATTAGAACCAGCCTATGTGGAAACTTGTTTGAACCTTAAATCCCAAATCTGGAGAGTTTCAAGATAAACAAGATGAAGACGACATGTAAACAAACTGAGCTCCCAGCTTCAGCTGTGACAGGAAGCTGCGGATCTGAGGGACGTCCAGGAGACACGCACACATTTCTGCCTGCAGTGCTTCTTCCTGTTTCAGATCCTCCCGGCTCGTCTTCACCTGCTGCTCATGTTTTCTGTTCACTTTAAATCCTGACAGGAGATCTGAGTTTTTATTGCAAGCTCAACATTCAGCTGATGGATTATGGGAAAGGATTTTATTTTAAAAACTTTATTCAGAACCATATCAAACTGGGATGAAATTGTTTTTTTTGGGTTTTCTTCTGCTGAAACATGAAGTATCTAGTTTTTGAAATTAAATCAATACATTTTATTGACACATTTAATTCTAGGTATATTTAATAAATTATTTTGGTCATTATTTCTACTTTTTTTTTTAATTATTTATTGTCACTTCTCTCCTCTCGTTGTAAATCTTCTTTGTTTTGAGTTTTCATTCAAATGTCTCCTGTAATTACATAAAAAATACCATTTTTTTATACATTTTATTTTAATTAAAATACATATATATGTAAAACAAAGATTATTTGAATTAAATTAAAATGTTATATAAAATATTTCTTTTTATAAATTATGTAATATAAATATAGATGAAAAGTAAAAAAAATAAAAATGAAATACAAATGAAGAGGTTGTATATAAGATGTAAAAATACCTGATTAAACTCCTTTTTCCTGTTTATTGAACTTCATGAACCAAACTGGGTTTTCAGTTTTTCACTAAAGTTGCATCTGCCTTGTTTTCAGAGTTACTGCCTGAAACAGGACAGATTCATACTCAGGAAAGGCTGCCAGTGAAACCCTCTGATTATTATCGTCACCAGAATATTTGTTTTTAGAAAACGAGGTGATATTCCCAGCGTTGATCCCTGCAGGGAAACCTTTATTTGTTTATTTGCAGTCTGTGGTTTGTAGTTTACATATTGAAAGCGTAAAACGTCTGCTGGTGGATGATGTGTTGGAACTCTACAGGTGCCAAAAAACAGGAGTTGCTCAAGGTTTCTTGACCAAAACCGATAAATTGTGTGTAAACTGTGTACCTGCAGGCCAGAGCAGCGCTGGAGCGCGAGTACGGCAGTCTGATGGCCGTCGGCGCGGACAGGAAGGTGGAGGAGGTGAGAAACCGTCACAGAGACCCAAACTGTTGCTAAGATCCGCTCTCAGGATGACCGTCCGCCATCTTTGCTCCAGGATGACGACAAGAACTTCCGGCGCGCTCCCTCATGGAGGAAGAAGTTCAGGCCCAAAGACATGAGGGGAATGTCTCTGGGTGCGTCCGACACGCTGCCTCCTAACTTCAGAGTGACGAGCAGCAGCGCCGCGTCGCCATCCGCGCAGCCAAAGAGAAGCCCCATGGACGGTAAGCAGCAGCAGGCAAGCTTCTCCTGCATGTCTCCTCTTTTCCTGACTAGAGTAAAATAGATCTGGCGGGCCGTTGGGCTCAGACTTGTGTTGCTCTTGATGCTTGTTGAATGGCTTTGCTGCGCTGCTCATTCTCACTAACGGCATGTCTTTGCATGCGGTTTGACCAACATGGCAACGCAGGAGGTCAGTCTATACAGAGGCTGGACACTGCCACAGTCAGGACCTACTCTTGTTAACACAACGGTAAGGTCACACACATCAACTGTCAAGATTCAGATAGAAGCAGCAAGGGTACGGAGCTCAGTCAGTGCCATCTGAGAAAATTAAACAGATTGTAGTTTGGAAACATGAAATTTTTTGCTCTGAAAGTGAATAGATTATTACTCCCAGGATTAAAAGTTCCTAAATGAACATTTAATTTATAAAAAAATAGTGGTAGAAAGCGATCAAAATTTTAGTTTTATTTTTTGACAAAAAGTAAGTGACATTTATAATTAAAAAAAAAAACTCTTTTTGCTAAATTTTTGAATAAATAGTCTTTTCCAGCATCAAATCTGGTCACTTTAAAAGCAGAAATTAATCCCCAGTGAGCAGAAAGACATTTTGTCATCCATTGCTGTTGGTAGATATCCATCAAATTTAGAAACTTACCAGAAACAATGCAAAAAAAAAATAAAATTTGATTCATACCTTTAAAATTTTAACACATTGAGATCTATGTAATTAATCAAAAACTAATGTGATAAAGTTCTGGTTCTAACAATATAATAAAAGTAAAAAGATTTTATGGAAATGGTTTTTAGGTTTTCTTGTTGGCACATCTGGAGTTCTGTATCCGTTTCCCTGCATTACTCATCTGAAAGCAGCTTTCTTGTGTCAGAAGTTTCAGCTTTAATAACACGTTTTACGCTTCTTCTCTCTTCCCGTCTCCATCCATCCATCCATCCATCCATCCATCCATCATCCATCCATCCATCCATCCATCCATCATCCATCCATCCATCCATCATCCATCCATCCATCCATCCATCCATCCATCCATCCATCCATCCATCCATCCATCCATCCATCCATCCATCCATCCATCCATCCATCCATCCATCCATCCATCATCCATCCATCCATCCATCCATCCATCCATCCATCCATCCATCCATCCATCCATCCATCCATCCATCCATCATCCATCCATCCATCCATCCATCTGTCCCTCCCTCCCTCCCTCCTCCCTCCCTCCCCTCCCTCCCCCTCCCTCCCTCCCTCCCTCCCTCCCTCCCTCCCTCCCTCCTCCCTCCCTCCCTCCCTCCCTCCCTCCATCATCCCCTCCCTCCCTCTCCCTCCTCCTCCCCTCCCTCCCTCCCTCCCTGCCTCCATCCATCCATCATTGTTCTCTCCTCCCTTCTCAGTTTATCCTCATTATTTCTATAGGTAGCCGCTGGTCAGAGGATGAAGGGGAATTCCCTGCATTCAGAACCAGGATGATGAACTGAAGCGAAACTAAAAAGGACGATTTTATCGACGGAGCAGATACTTCCTGAGAGGAAACTTTCTAGAATAATCTATGTTTTTATGATATTTATGTCAACCAATGGGACTTTTAATTGACTTGGAGTTATAATGTAACCTCTTTTTGCCTCTGTCCCCTTAATCAGCCCACTTTTTAAAACCGTTTGGTCTCAGATTTCTGTAACTGAATGTTTTTCTTGTCTGGAGTTTGTATATTTCTACCAGCAGACGTTTTATCTAATCTTTTTTATAATCCTGATTATTGACCAGATGTATGTTTTCCTTCTCTAATCACTGAATTTATTCTTAAGTGACTTTAATATGACATATAACTTAATTCATATCTTTTTGTAGCTCCTGACCTGTGAGTTTATGTAAATGTGGCTCTTACTTGTGTGAATTAATCGCTGGAGTTTCATAAACTGATCGTCTGTCGCCTTGAACCGAACTGCTGGCCATCCAGGGCATGACGACAAATATCATGTGAAACAGATTTTTTCTGCTTTCTTCTTTCATATCTAATACCAAAACATGTTGATGCTCCAGAGTTGAAGCCATCTAACAGCAGCGGCAGGCTGCTTTCAGTGAAATCAGACCTCCAGGTTTCATGAGGAAGCTCCCTCACGCCTTTCCCTGCAGATCCCTTTAATCAAGCCTTCCTAATCTCCGGAGATCCCGCAGACGTCCTCGCCGGTCCGGTCCGGTCCGGTCCGGTCCGGTCCAGGCGGGCGCCTCGGGCTCCGTTAGCGGACCAAGTTCACCGAGGCCTCAGCTGATCCCTGCTGCCATCGCGTCCTCCCATAAACCTTTTTTAAAATTGCTTTGTACTAAGATTTTATACCAAGCCTTATTGTTCTTAACTCCTTTCCTGTCCCTTATTTATTATCAGTCGTCCGCGTTGTCTCGTCCTTTTCGTTCCCCAGAAACACAGGTCCTAACATCCGTCTCCGTGCCGATGCAGAAGGAACCGACGTTGTCTCTTTTTCTTGTGATTTTTGTCATTTATGCACAAAGCAAATCATGTTGCTGTTTTTATTCCTGCTCCTCCTGTTGAATCTTCTGATCTTGTAACAATGATGTACAGTCTGAGTACTTATAAACTATTTTTATCACAGTATTATTTATTGCTTACTTTCAATAAAATACTGAAACTTATTTTCCACTGCAGATCCGAGGCTGAGCTTCTGTCTTGACGTTTCGTGTTGCGTTTGTTGGATTCAAACTGGTTTTAACTGAAATGATGTCTGAAGTGGTTGCTTGTGATGGAGTGTGTGATCAGCTTGCAGAGACATTTACCAGTTATTACTGGAGTGTATGAATATTTAACCAGTTTGAAAAACAATCTTGACTTCCAGCCTAAAAAAAAACACAATTCAAGTGTTTTTTAAAGCTCCATAATATTATTACTTTAATCCTGAACATGAGTGGATGGAAACTTCTGACCAGCTCCACAGATATTAAGTTAAATAAAGTTCATCTTTACAAGTTGAACCAGAAAGCTGCAATTTGTTGTCCTACAAGCCAGAGTCTGAAATCTAGAGGAAAGGAGCCTCACAAAAAAACAAAAGTCTTTTTGTATTAATTACATTCATACAAAGTGATTGATGGTTGGGTTTTATTATTTGAGAATTGCTCATGTTATGTATCAAAACGCCTTGCCTGATACAAGCTAAATAAAATGCAATGTTTGTAAAATCATAGAAAATAGTCCAATAAATTTTTATTCTTTCAGAAGAAGAATATAAGCGGCTTAGATGTAAGTCAGGATAGTTAAAACTTCCAACAGAAAACTTAAAAAATAACTTTAAATCCATATTTGAGCTTCCCTTTTTGCTGGAATAAATGAACTTTATAGAATATTTATTGAAATATATGTGTGTTTTTAAAGGTGTTCTTCTGTAACATACCGGTGTTGTAGTTTTGTTTAATCTTATTATCACAGTAATAAAAAAGCGGCTCGGTTTGGTACTTCTGGAGCTCCATACCAGCCTGGAGCAGAAAACCTATTAGCCGCGACGCCCCGCCTGCGTGTGACGTCACGGCTGGATCGGGATATCGGGAGAGCCGGAAGAGTCGCGGAAGGAGACGTTGCGGTTTCCACAAACGGTTCGTCTTTAACCGGATCAGCTGTACCGGGACGGGACGCGCTCTCCAGCCGACTGGACTGAAGCTTTGTCTGGGTGACGGTGAGTGTTCGGGCCGCCTCGCAGCGGGACGGCTGATTCCCGGGATCATTCCAGAAGGAAGGCTAGCGTTAGCATGCTGCTAGCTGGAGAACTGGAACAGGAAATACCAGAACCAGTCTGACCCACAAGCACCGCGGTTTGCTGCTCGGTTTTATCCTCTGATGTTGCTTCACGTTCAACCTGGAGGAAACTAACCTGCTGAGATTCAGCCGATAATTGGCTGATTCAGACATTCTGATCTGATTGATCAGGAGGAAACTGACTGAGAGCAAAGGCCAGAAATCAACTAACAGTGTTGGACCAGACTGTCTGCACCTCAGTGTCATCAGCTCACCTCAGACAGGTGAGCAGCAGCTGGGCGTGGCTCTGCTGAGATTCCTGTCATGGACCAGGAACCATGCAGGTTCCTGCTTCCTGGTCCCACCGACCAGCTGATGAATGCTGGCTGTCCACACGCTGCTGAGTCAGGAGAAACCCGAGGAATGTGGCTGATGAGGCCAAAAGGGCTGCAGAGGGAGGTTCTGTTCAGACGGACCCAAACATCCCACCTGGTGGTTCTGATCCGCCTGGGCCTGAAGACACTGCAGGTCCATTTATCCAGGAAAATCAGAGGCTTTCTAAATAAATCACTTGTTATACTGTTGCTTAATGATTCCTCTCATTAATCATTGTGTGGAAAACTCATATAAAACCTGAAGAAAACTGATTTTGCTCATGCAGCTGATGAAATATTTCTGTAGTTGCACATTTTAATGTTTTATGATGTGGTGGAGCTCAGACCTTCCAGGTGAAGTGGTTTGAAATCAGAGCCATTTATTTAACCGACTGAAGGTCAGGATGAGTCAGAAAAACAAATTCAGGTGTGGGATAATTATTGAGAAGTTAAAATTGTGTTTCTTTAAAAAATTCCTATACATAATTTGCTAAACCAGTGAAAAGAGGTTTGATTGTTGTCTTCAGACTTGGCTGGGATCCCAGGATGTGATTTAGAAACAGGAACGATTCCTGGCTTCTGATGCAGCTGAGCTGAGTTTCTGCTTCCATCGTCTCGCTTCGGGTTCCTGCATCAACAGGAAGTTAAATCTCCGTTTCTGGATTAGTTTTGTCTGGTTTCCTTCACGGCGTGCGTTTCTTCTGTTTTGACTTGTACCATTTTTAAAATGCCAGATTTTACACAATAAAGAAAAACTATCAGATTTTTTTTAAAGACCACCAATCATTGCTGCTGTAAAAACGATTCAGCACTTTGATGGTTTTCAATAATCTCTTTAATTTTTCATGTTCTTGTTTCTCCACAAAGAAGTGGAGATAAAAGTTCATTTATGTTGCTGCTGTTAAGTAAATTCAGCACTTAGTGAAACATCCTGAGTATCTGGGCTCAGCAGACCCACCGCTGGCCTGCAAAGTCAGGCCAGGCTCTGCTCCAGAGAAGAGAGGATGGGATATTCTTCCTGTTTCGTGATTGATTTTACCAAATTAAAAGCCCAGGGATTCGCTCTCACAGCACATAATGATGCTCAGGATTTATTGTTGCTGCTAATTTAAAGTGTCACATAATGCAGACATGACAGAGGAAGCTAGCGTCAGCCATTTTTACATCCAGATTTGGCTTCTGGGTCTGAATGATGACGCATCAATGATGTAAAAACCTGAACGCGACTTGAGCACAAATCAAAGCTGCTTCTGGGAAGTGAAGGGATTGGAATCGCTCTGATAAATCTGATACGGGTCGTAGTTTCTGTCTGTTTACTGGATTCAGCACAGAAAGGTTTGGTAATTCTACAGCAGGAAAATAAATAGACGGTTTTCTCTCATTTGGCTTTTCATCGTCGCAGTGACATCACCATTGTGTCTTTATCTGGGCAGCAGGGAATCCAACCCTCTGGCCAAATATGTTACTGGTCTGTTAAAGTGTAACCGAACCAAACACTCTGAAACTGCAGTGTTACTTACAGTAAGTCTTTTTTTTTTTTTGCAGCTCTGTTAAAAAGGATTATTTTCCAGGGTTTTATTTCCAGTGTTTGTTTTTTGAACCAAAAAGACAAATTAAACATTAATTTCTGGGGAAACTGAAGGCTTTCCGGCGTCTGGTTTTAGTTTTTCTCCTGCAGACGGCTGAGGCTGAACCAGGCGGTTCTGGCTGAGTGTTTGGACCTCTGCTGCTCAGATCTGCAGGACCAACTTCTCTGATCTATTTATAGCTAAATAGAGAAATCAGCTAAAGTGATATTTAATGTGTGGATGCATGAACCTCAGGAGATCCTGGCCGTTCCGATGTTAACGGATGCAGATCTGTTTTTGTGTGGATTGAAAGCTGCTTTAGTTTTAGACATTAGCCAGAGATCAGCTTCACATCAGTATTGGCTGATCATCATAATGTAAGGAAATCTGAGCAGGTTTGCTGCTCCTCCTCTAATTCAGTGTAGATTTTTTCTTTCAGTTCTTTTTCTTTCTTGAAGAGATGAAAATTGTGGTTTTGATGGATGAAGACGAGGAGCGTCGGTAACGTCTGACCCGTCTGTGTTGCAGTGAGAGTTGAGCTGATTGAAGATGTGGAAAGCTGCTGCAGGTCAAAACGTCAAGGTTGCCGTTGATGACGGCGGAGACGACTGGGAGACAGACCCGGACTTTGAGGTTTCGCCTTCATCCTCCCGTCTCTCCCTCCTCTCTCCTGATCCGCATGTTTACGCCGTTTTGTGTTTTTTCCAGAATGACGTGTCGGAGAAGGAGCAGCGCTGGGGGGCGAAGACGGTGGCCGGGTCGGGACACCAGGAGCACATCGAGTCAGGATGCAGATGCTCTTTTCCTGTCTGAGTCCCGCTGTCGGCTGCGTCTGCTAACCGTTTGACTCCCTGTGCTGCAGCATCCACCGGCTGAGGGAGACCGTCTCCACGGAGCACACCAGCCTGAAGCAGAAGGAGCTGGAGAACATGCCCAAGGCGTCGCACGGCTATGGCGGCAGGTTCGGAGTCCAGCAGGACCGCATGGACAAGGTAGGAGCCAGCCGGCCACAGGAGGAAAATTTGATCCCAGAATTATTTTAATCTCAAATTTTTCATCATTATTCTTTTTGTTTTTCAAGTTACAATAATTTATTTCTGATGCTCATTTTCTGATTGGCTGCTTTGCTCCTCGTGGTAGAAATATCTCCAGATGACAAAGAGCCAAACTTCCCACCATTCATGAGTTTAATCCTGCAGAACCTTCTGGATGTTTTCCCAGAGCGTCTGACCTCCTAACGGCTTCGTCACCGAGTCGTTGGCGACTCTTTTCGTTACATTTTTCTGTTGTGATTCAAACCAGTTTAACTTCAAGTTTATCTTGAGTCTCTTGAAGGGGAAAACCGACCAGATGGTTTTCATCTGGTCGGTTTAAACTCTCCAACCACTCAGCAGTGACTGAGCCGGTGTGTGTGTGTGTGTGTGTGTGTGTGTGTGTGTGTGTGGGTGTGTGTGTGTGTCTGTGTGTGTGTGTGTGTGTGTGTGTGTGTGTGTGTGTGTGTGTGTGTGTGTGTGTGTGTGTGTGTGTCAGACGTCGGCGCTTCACCCTGCTGTCTGCATGGCGGTGCCGGTTCCCCTCAGACTATTCGGGTTTAACGTCTGTCAGAAGCTGCAGTCGTGGAAACTTTGTCATTTACATAAAGAAATGATAATATCCAGTTGATTCGTGGTTATAAATGCTAATATTTCATGCTTTATGTGATGCAATTATACCAGAAGTATTTTTTAGCTGAATCAAGAAAATATGTATTTTCTTATTTATAAAAGGAATTATTTGTTTGTTTGCACATTTTAGTGCATTTCTAGTATTGCATAAAATGAGCTTAAGAGTTTAAATAAAAATGTGCCTCAGAATAATTGCTTACTAAAATAATGATCAGCCTTAAATGATCTAAATACAGTTTTCTGTTGATTTCCATCTGAGTCTGAAATACAGCACTTTATGAAATTGAAGAAACTGGAGAGAATATAGATGTTATTAGAAATGATGCTGCTGTTTGTGTGGTTGCCTTTAAAATGGATTTGATTTGTTGTGTCTTCAGTCTGCTGTGGGTCACGACTACCAGAGCAAACTGTCCAAGCATTGCTCCCAGACCGACACGTCCAAAGGCTTCGGAGGGAAGTACGGCGTCCAGGCCGACCGCGTCGACAAGGTGCCTCCTCTCGAACCGCGTCGATATCGGCAGCGCTAACATCTGAAGCTTAAGACTTGCAGTTGTGAAGCCACTGCAAACTTGTTCTGATCTTAAAAACCAAACTTATCACATTCACGTCTTCCTGCTGGTCAGTGAAAACCAGCTGCATTTTAAAGCCGATCAGGCTGATGGGGAGAAAACGGAAGGACAAATCAGATGACAGCAGATTTTTATTCAACCAATCTGAATCGATTTTTATTCAACCAATCTGAATCGATTCATAGTAAAACTGCATTAAATCTTGTTAAGGTGAATGAAAATCATCTGGTTTTCTCAGGAATCAACACAGAGTTTGAGATTTTAGTTTAAATTGATGAGCGATGATAAAATGACTTTTATCATCCTTTGCTGAGGATCATTTGGTCGTTTGAACAAAAGTCAGAACCTCCAGCAGCTTCTGGCTTCCTCAGGCTGAAGAGGAAGTTTTTTTTTTATGGCTTCATTTCTGAACTTTGGACCTGAAAAGGGAAACATTGGAGACGAGCGTTGGTTCCTGGTTCTGGTGCGGTCAGAACCGGGCCTGTTGCCTGCTGCGCGCCGGATCAACATAAAGAACCAATCAGATGCAGATCCAGGGCCGATTTAAAGAGTTTTTACAACAAAAGAAATTTTGATTATACAGTTAAAAATAACATTGAGAGAAGATTTATTCATTTCTCATATTTGTGTTTTGGACATTTTTAAACAAACTGACAGAAAAAACTTTTAATGTCGAAATGAAAACTGACTTCTCAAATAAGCGGCTGCATAAAGTCGACAGTTCAACAGAAGTTTTGCCATTATTTTGTAGAAATTAATTTTTATTTTGAGACCTAAAATAAAGTTTTGGGTTTTATTTTGTCAAAATAGCCAAATGTTGTTGATCCTGATTTAGAAGATAAAATCGAGCCCTGAACAGGAAGGTCTCTCTGTTCTTGATGAGATCCGACGTCAATAATTCGACGTTATTCCGGTGTGAAATAACAGGATCCGTAATTACTGTGTTATTGACCTTTAATTAAAGTTTTTCCGTGTGGTTGCAGTCGGCCGTCGGCTTCGAGTACGCTGGGAAGACGGAGAAACACGCGTCGCAGAAAGGTTTGTCCAGACTCGCCTGCCGATCCTCTCACATTCCTGGAATGTGCAGGATGGAAATGCTCCAGATTAATGATCCAGAGTTCCTGGTAGCAGCTGAGCAGCAGCTTCACATGTCGATGTGCGGGCAGGAAATGCTTTGCTTCACCCTGACCTCTGACCTCTGACCTCTGACCTGCAGACTACACCACGGGGTTCGGCGGGCGGTATGGCGTTCAGGCGGATCGGGTCGACCAGAGCGCGGTCGGCTTCGACTATCAAGGCAAAACTGAGAAACACGAGTCGCAGAAAGGTTCGTTCTTCATGGCAGTGGAAAATTTGGTGGAAGGAAACAATTCCTGGTCTGCTTCCTGTAGAAATGTAACTCTGAGCTTGAAGATCAGTTTGAATTCAGATCTGGACATGAATCTGCTCTGATCCAAAGCATCCGGCGCCATGATCAACCAATTCTTCCTGCTGAAAGATGAACTTTGACCCCAGCCTCACATCTTGAGCAGATTCTAACAGCTCTAGGCTCCCGGTCCCACATTATGATGCTGCCGCCGCCGCTATTTTTATGTGCGGCCAGTTTCCTCCTTATTGAGCCTTTGAAAACGGAGCAGGAAGTGAAACTGGATCAAACTGATCTGCTTCCTGTTGACCTGCAGCTTCTGGACGCTTCGCTGCTGCAGGTGGATTCAGGTCACAGATGCATTTCAGAGTTGCATTTAGAAAGCGTCTAAAATCTGCTTCCTTCAGTAAAATCACCAGAAACATCTGGAATGATTTAAATTATGGAAGCAAACGTTTCTCTCTGCAGATTACGCCAAAGGTTTCGGGGGAAAGTTTGGCGTGGAGACGGACAAAGTGGACAAGAGCGCCGTGGGCTTCGAGTACCAGGGCAAAACGGAGCGGCACGAGTCGCAGAAAGGTCAGTGGAGGTGACAACGGGTCCGGCTGGAACCGCAGCCGGAAGCAGCTGGACCGACAGAAACGAGCAGAACGTTCTGGAGAACCCGGCCATCGCGGCGCCTTTTTGTTTCTTCAGTTTGGTTTTCTGTTTCTGGTTCTGAGGAGTCGGATCCGGACGCCCAGCAGCCGAGGGGATCTGTGTCTGCAGGCCCGGTTCGGCAGCGCCTGCGGTTCTGCCCCGACTCGCCAGAATCTGTTTTGATCTGCAGCTCGTCTGACATGGAAAGATGTTTCTGTGCATCTTTTCATACATTTTATTCTAGAAGGATTTTTATCTGCAGTAAGAAAAACTGCTGTTGCTTTTTAGGCAAGAAAATGTTTATTTTCTGACTTAAAAAGGATCAAAAGACTCATTAATATATTTCTAATACTGTATAAAAAGCCCTGAATCTGCAGAATGAGGCTTTATTTTCAATCTGATCATCAGGAAAATAATGAAGAACTAAAATAAATAATGACCAATTATCAATATAATAATTGATAACGAGAGACGGAATGAAACGTGTTTTAGTTTCTGCTGAGCGAAATCAGTGTGACTCTGGTTCTCCTCTGGTTCTCCTCCTCTGGTTCTCCTCTGGTTCTCCTCTGGTTCTCCTCCTCTGGTTCTCCTCTGGTTCTCCTCCTCTGGTTCTCCTCTGGTTCTCCTCCTCTGGTTCTCCTCTGGTTCTCCTCCTCTGGTTCTCCTCTGGTTCTCCTCCTCTGGTTCTCCTCTGGTTCTCCTCTGGTTCTCCTCCTCTGGTTCTCCTCCTCTGGTTCTCCTCTGGTTCTCCTCTGGTTCTCCTCCTCTGGTCTCCTCCTCTGGTTCTCCTCCTCTGGTTCTCCTCCTCTGGTTCTCCTCTGGTTCTCCTCTGGTTCTCCTCTGGTTCTCCTCCTCTGGTTCTCCTCCTCTGGTTCTCCTCTGGTTCTCCTCTGGTTCTCCTCTGGTTCTCCTCTGGTTCTCCTCTGGTTCTCCTCCTCTGGTTCTCCTCTGATTCTCCTCTGGTTCTCCTCTGGTTCTCCTCCAGACTACGTAAAAGGCTTTGGTGGGAAGTTTGGTGTTCAGACGGACCGGCAGGATAAATCGGCGCTGGGTTGGGATCACCAGGAGAAGCTGCAGCTTCACGAGTCTCAGAAAGGTACGACCAGACCACCGCGGTTCCAGACCACCGCGGTTCTGGACCGGCCTGCGGTTCCGGACCGCCGCGGTTCCGCCCCGCTGTGGTTCCGCCCCGCTGTGGTTCCGCCCCGCTGTGGTTCCGGCCTGCAGCGGTTCCGGGCCTCTCCGGCGATGAGCCGTTTATCTGCACCCATGTTGAAATTCAGAGATGTCGGGAGAACATCAGTTCAAATCCTCCTCTCTCAAAGTTCTGCACCAGAATCCGGAGGTTAACAGAGTTTTTGGGTCTGGAGGTGGACCGGTTCTGTTGGACCTCTTGGTTCCTCTCCAGCTCTGCTGCGGTTTCATTTGAAGCAGGTCAACAACTTCGCCAAACACACAGAAGGAGGAAGAGAAACCTGAGAGCCTGGATCTGTGTCTGGGGCTCGCTCAGAACCGGGTCGCTCAGAACCGGGTCGCTCAGAACCGGGTCGCTCAGAACCGGGTCGGCCCAGTCCAGATTGGGTTGCTTTAGTTGCTTTTATTCATTGAAACATAAAGACCTGAATCTGGGTCACTTTGGGTCGGGTCCGATCCGGTTCTGTCGGGTCTGGTTTGCAGAATCTGTTTCATTGGGTAAAAGGTGAAGCGGCTTTGATTCACTTCCTGATACCGGTTCTGTAAGTGAGACGGGTTCCGACCTTCATCCAGAACTGGACCTCCTACACATCCCAGCCTGTCGCCATAGAAACCTGGAGACGTTCTTCCTGTTTCCTGTGTGTGTGTGTGTGTGTGTGTGTGTGTGTGTGTGTGTGTGTGTGTGTGTGTGTGTGTGTGTGTGTGTGTGTGTGTCTGTGTGTGTGTGTGTGTGTGTGTGTGTGTGTGTGTGTGTGTGAGTGTGTGTGTGTGTGTGTGTGTGTGAGTGTGTGTCTGTGTGTGTGTGTGTCTCTGTGTGTGTGTGTGTGTGTGTGTGTGTGTGTGTGTGTGAGTGTGTGTGTGTCTCTGTGTGTGTGTGTGTGTGAGTGTGTGTGTGTGTGTGTGTGTCTCTGTGTGTGTGTGTGTGTGTGTGTCTGTGTGTGTGTGTGTGTGTGTGTGTGTCTGTGTGTGTGTGTGTGTCTGTGTGTGTGTGTGTGTGTGTGTGGTGTGTGTGTGTGTGTGTCTGTGTGTGTGTGTGTCTGTGTGTGTGTGTGTGTGTGTGTCTGTGTGTGTGTGTGTCTGTGTGTGTGTGTGTGTGTGTGTGTGTGTGTGTGTGTGTGTGTGTGTGTGTGTGTGTGTGTGTCTGTGTGTGGTGTGTGTGTGTGTGTGTGTGTCTGTGTGTGTGTGTGTGTCTGTGTGTGTGTGTCTGTGTGTGTCTGTGTGTGTCTGTGTGTGTGTGTGTGTGTGTGTGTGTGTGTGTGTGTGTGTGTGTGTGTGTGTGGGGTCGACCGCTGTGCGCTGAGCTATGAGCACAAGGAGAACCTGGCAAAACACGAGTCCCAGAAAGACACAAACCGGAACGTTTCCCTCGGCTTGTCTGGCTCCTGCTGTCACACACACACACACACACACACACACACACACACACACACACACACACACACACACACACACACACACACACACCTCTGCAGCACTGATGGACCAGCTGGATGTTTCAACTGAACTGATAAAATCTTTCAGTCAGTTTTTTGTTCTTAATTTGTGAACAAAATCATGAAAAGTTAAAAGTCGTTTCTGTTTTCATCGGTTTCCTGGAATTGATCTCCAGGATTCCTGAAGGTTTTCAGGAGTTTTTCCTGAAATGGCCGACTTCCTGCAGCACCTGGGAAATAAAAGTCTAATGATCTGGATATTCATAACAGAGCAACAATAAGTCTATTAAAATAACAGATTAAAGTCATAGCATGAAAATAGTCTTAAAAAATAAAGTCATTAAATGCAAGAATAGTTTAAATGCTGCAGTGTTGCCTCTAATGCCAGATTAGTCGTAACAAAAACAGTCGTATGATAAAAGTTATGCAAAGATACAGAAAATAATGTTAGTATTGGGAGCATAAAGTTGGAAATAATGTGAGATTAAAATCAAACTAATAATCTGATCAGATTTTCTGACGGTGTTTGAAATGTGGGCCTTTAGGAAGCCGGAGTTCTGCTGGCAGGAAGCCGGTCCGGTCCGGTCCAGATCAGTGCTGCTCTGGTTCTGACGGGCCGGCTGCTCTCATTGATCTCTAAACGGTGCAGGTCCGGTTCTGCAGGTCCGGTTCTCCATGAAGCCGCGTTCTCCTCTCCGTCCGGCGCATGCTGTCGGGTCACCGCGCACGCCACGCCCACTTCCTGTTGGCTGCAGCTCCGTCAGCATGAGCTCATGAGGCTCCGCCCCCTTCGCTCCGCTCCACCAGAGATCCGGACCAGAACCGGCCTGGTTCTGATGGACTGCGCTGCCTCAGTTGACGCTCTGCCGTCTCTCTTCCAGATTATTCCAAAGGATTCGGAGGGAAGTTTGGCGTCCAGGACGACCGCATGGACAAGGTGATGCTCTGCGCGGTTCTGACCCGGTTCTGACCCGCTTCCTGACGCTGATCAGACCCGGATCAGACCCGCCTCCTGATGCGGTTCTGACGCGGTTCTGACCCGGTTCTGACGCGGTTCTGACCCGGTTCTGACACGGTTCTGACCCGGTTCTGACGCGGTTCTGTCTCTCAGAGCGCCGGGGGAAGTTCGAGGACGTGGAGAAGCCGTCGTCGTCCTACCAGAAAACCAAACCTGTGGAAGCTGGTGAGGATCATTTTCTTCTTCTGCTGTTTTTATCTTTCTGAGCGAAACGTAGAAGAACAAAGACTCGATACATCAGATGAAGTGAACTTTCACCTTTAACCTCCTGGATACGTTAAAAACAGTTTTTATCACTTGGTTTATCCAACATGCCAGATATGAAGATGAAACTTTACGCCAGTTGTTCTTGTGAACCTCTCTGACCTTTGACCTCTGTGTGTTGCTGCGCAGCGGGCAGCAGCACAGGAAGCATCAAGGCTCGCTTCGAGAACATCGCCAAGCAGAAGGAGGAGGAGGACCGGCGGTTGGCCGAGGAGGAGCGGGCGCGGCGCCAAGCCAAGGATCAGGAGCAGGAGGCGCGCGCGGCGAAAGCGGAGCGGCCGCCGTCCCCCGTCCACGCTCCCAGTCCCAGCCCCGCTCCCCCAGTCCAGCCTGCCGCAGAGCTCCAGGTGGGTTCTGGGAGACTCGGCCCGCCACTTCCTGGACATTCACGGCAACTGACTTCCTGTTTCCTCCTGCAGAACTCTCAGAGCGAAGCTGCGAACGACGAGCAGCTGTACGAGGAGACGCAGGACGCCTACGAGCAGCCGGACCTGTACCAGAACCCCGATGAGGCCGCGGCTCCAGCAGGTGGCGCTTCGCCTTCGCCCCAGATTAACTCAGGCGTTTCCCCAAGCAGCGTTACAAAGGCTCCTGGTTCCCCGGTGGCTCCCCTCGGGTTCCCAGTGGGGCTCCCCTCGGGTTCCCGGTGGTTCCCCTCGGGTTCCCGGTGGCTCCCCTCGGGTTCCCGGTGGCTCCCCTCGGGTTCCCAGTGGGGCTCCCCTCGGGTTCCCGGTGGTTCCCCTCGGGTTCCCGGTGGCTCCCTCGGGTTCCCGGTGGCTCCCCTCGGGTTCCCAGTGGGGCTCCCCTCGGGTTCCCGGTGGTTCCCCTCGGGTTCCCGGTGCCTCCTGCGGGTTCTCAAAAAGTCACTAGAACTCCTTCGTCCTGAAGGTTCATCCAGGAAGTTTCAGCTGAACTTTGTATTTCTGGCTAAGAGAAAAATCTACAAACCCCATCATGCAGTGCAGCTGTTCTCCTGCAACTTTAATGATGTAGGAAACTTCCAGAAAACAGGAAACAAACTTTGTTCCAAGAATTTATTCATGATTTGAGGCTTTTTTGGGGGAAAAAAATAACAAAAATCTAAATTAATCCCAAAAATATAAATAAAAAGTTTTTCTTTTTAAGAAGCTGAACTTCCTTCAGTTTAAAGTCAGTAAATTAAAACTGCTAGTGAAACCTGCAGGAATACTGACTGCTGCAGCATTTTGGTCTTTTTTGTGTTCAGTAGTGATGCTGCGGGCCTGATGCTGTGTTCAGTAGTGATGCTGCGGGCCTGATGCTGTGTTCAGTAGTGATGCTGCGGGCCTGATGCTGTGTGTTCAGTAGTGATGCTGCGGGCCTGATGCTGTGTTCAGTAGTGATGCTGCGGGCCTGATGCTGTGTTCAGTAGTGATGCTGCGGGCCTGATGCTGTGTTCAGTAGTGATGCTGCGGGCCTGATGCTGTGTCTTCTGTAGTGATGCTGCGGGCCTGATGTGTGTTCAGTAGTGATGCTGCGGGCCTGATGCTGTGTGTTCAGTAGTGATGCTGCGGGCCTGATGCTGTGTCTTCTGTAGTGATGCTGCGGGCCTGATGCTGTGTCTTCTGTAGTGATGCTGCAGGCCTGATGCTGTGTGTTCTGTAGTGATGCTGCGGGCCTGATGCTGTGTGTGTTCTGTAGTGATGCTGCGGGCCTGATGCTGTGTGTTCAGTAGTGATGCTGCGGCCTGATGCTGTGTGTTCAGTAGTGATGCTGCGGGCCTGATGCCTGATCTGTGTGTTCAGTAGTGATGCTGCTGGCCTGATGCTGTGTGTTCAGTAGTGATGCTGCGGGCCTGATGCTGTGTGTTCAGTAGTGATGCTGCGGGCCTGATGCTGTGTCTTCTGTAGTGATGCTGCGGGCCTGATGCTGTGTCTTCTGTAGTGATGCTGCAGGCCTGATGCTGTGTGTTCTGTAGTGATGCTGCTGGGCCTGATGCTGTGTGTTCTGTAGTGATGCTGCGGGCCTGATGCTGTGTGTTCAGTAGTGATGCTGCAGGCCTGATGCTGTGTGTTCTGTAGTGATGCTGCGGGCCTGATGCTGTGTGTTCTGTAGTGATGCTGCGGGCCTGATGCTGTGTGTTCAGTAGTGATGCTGCGGGCCTGATGCTGTGTGTTCTGTAGTGATGCTGCGGGCCTGATGCTGTGTGTTCTGTAGTGATGCTGCGGGCCTGATGCTGTGTGTTCTGTAGTGATGCTGCGGGCCTGATGCTGTGTGTTCAGTAGTGATGCTGCGGGCCTGATGCTGTGTGTCTGCATGCAGATGAGCAGCAGTACGAGTACGGAGACGACCTCGGCGTGACGGCTGTGGCTCTCTACGACTACCAAGCAGGTGATGCCAAACGCTTCCCGCCTCGTTGAGTCGGAACCAATCAGTTACAGGAGTTTAGTTTTCATTTTATATCTGTATTTTGATAATTTTGTGATTTAGTTCCAGTTGTTTAGTTTTTCTCCATGAATTACCGTTTTTATTTATGTCAGCTTAATGTAAATGTTAACTAGTTTTGTTGTTTTGTGAGTTTAGCTATAATTCTGGCTCTGATTTAAATTCTTCTCTTCTCGTTTTCAGCCGGCGACGACGAGATTTCCTTCGACCCCGATGACATCATCACCAACATCGAGATGATCGATGAGGGCTGGTGGCGCGGCGTCTGCAGGGGCGCCTACGGCCTCTTCCCAGCCAACGTGGAGGTCCGGCAGTGACTCGGCCCGGCAGTGACTCGGCCCGGCAGTGACTCGGCCCGGCAGTGACTCGGCCCGGCAGTGACTCGGCCCGGCAGTGACTCGGCCCGGCAGTGACTCGGGAGGCAGTGACTCGGCCCGGCAGTGACTCGGCCCCCCGTCTCTTCCTAAAGCCGAGATGTTTCCAGAGTTTCTATCTTTTGAGTCGGGCCGAGCCTTGAACTCGACCTGTAGAGTATTATCATGTTTGGAATCATGTCCTGTTTGGTCATTTTTAAACTTATTTCTGTTCGTTTCGCTGCTTCGAATGTTTCGGTGTTTTAGTTTTTTCTGTCTTAATGTTTCCTCGCCACCAGGGGGCGCCTGCTGCCGGCGTCCGGCTGCTCTGAAGGGAACAAAGCTCCGACTTTAATTCATCTCTGGGTTTTCTAATGAAGTGACCTTTTCAAATGGATTATTTTTATCTATTAGCTTCAATCGCATCATTATCTGCTTTTTCATTTTCTTTTTTTTATGTTTCAATAAATAAAGTATGAACAATTAACACTTTTGGGCCCTTTTTGTTTTCAGATGTTACCTGAAAATGCAGCTTTCAGAAGTCAAAGTGAAAATGTCTGATAAATTATGGAGGCTTTGTGGATCCTCTGGGTTGGACATCAGTCAGGCAAAGAGCAGGTACCTTTAAAACATCAGAAAACTGAATATATTAACAATCGGCCACTCAGTTCAGAAATGAAACTCATAACTGTCACACATTCAGGGAAATATGACTGGCTCAGAAATGAATGCAAAATTAAGTGTCAGAAAATTTTAATGTGAAAAAAAGAAGTAAATACAGGAAGCTGGTGTCACACTGAAGCAGTTTCATAGAAAGTTGAGTGGAAGGAAAAACTGGTGCGAAACCAGAACCCGGGAGGATTGTTGAGTAAAACCATTCAGGAATCTGTTGGAGGTTTACAAAACGACAAAGAATAAAGAATCTTTCCTTGCTTTCTGAAATGAGTGACAAAGAACGTCGTCACCAAAATAACTCGTTATCTTTGCTAAAAGTTTTCTGCAAAAAAAAAATCACTTTTTTGGCCAAGAATAAAATAACTGTCACAAAATACTTATTTTATTTATTTTTTAAAAAGATATTAAACTTCTTAGAGATTTTTGAAATAATTATGTTTGACTGCTTTAAGCTGAAATGTCGAAACGAAACCCAGAAAAGTTCCTGAATCAGTTTCAATGTTCTGCAGCTTCACTCAGTGAACTGAAGTCCTACCAACATTCTCCAGAAGGTGGCGCCGTTCACCTGCTGCTGCTGCGGCAATAAAACACCCGAAGAACACGGCTCTAGTGCAATATTATATTTATTTCTTACAGTGACTTTTGGTTGCCATACAAGAAACCTTGAGGAATTGGAGGGGGAGGAAGTCGAGTGCTTTTACAGGAAATGTCTCTCTTCGTTTCAGTAATTATTCGACTCTATGATGATTCAGTAGCACAAAATTACAGCAACATAGAAACACAAGTCTTCTGCACAAATTACCAAAACATCTTAGTCTCTATGAAGACTTAAAGAATAAAATCTATTCATGGCAAATTAAAGGAAGAGAAACTAAAAGTTACCTGGATGTTTGACGATGATGAAGGTGGGGGGGTGATGAAGATTCCTACTAAATCTACTCTGCTCTACGTTTCCACAGAGAAACTGCAGCCACCGCTTAGTGTTTAAGGTGGATTTATTTTGACACACTAAGGTTTTCATACAGGTTTCTACGGCGCGGGGTCAGGGGTCAGGGGTCAAAATGTACACGCTTCCCTCAGTTTCTACACGCTCTGCGCTGAGGGGGGGCGCTCTACTCAGGCAGGTGGTGTTTGTCAGAAAACACTTCATTGGCCAGAAATATCTTAAATCTACTGCAGCAGAGTGTTTTCTACTTTAGGCAACACATCATGAAAACACTGGTGGGTGAGAAAATGGAGAAATAAACACAACCAAGGAGATTCATTCAGAATAAATATTGCTTCTTACATAACCCATAAATCTAATAATGATAATAATAATCACATTTTCATCTACGTATATATTATTTCTGTTTTTGGCAATCCAAGCATCAGTGTTGAACAGTATTTGTTCAGATAACCTCTATAAAATTTCATAGAACTCTATACAAATCTTTAAAAATACTGTGCTTTTCTACCCCCTCCGCTGAGTTTAAAACAGGATTATAGCAGCATTGTCCCTCGCCAGCCACCGTACGGCTGATGTTCACAGAACACACGGGTTGTGGATGTCTGTCTCCTGAAGAAAAGCTGCGTGACGGGCGAGATGGAGCCGACGAAGACGGGTCAGAGCGGGACGTGCTCGGATGGAGGAGCTGGGTGGAGGAAGGGAGCAGCAAGCTTGTTAAGGCATCCTCTGCCGGATGATGCGCAGGGTGGGGGCAGCGCCGGGCCAGGGGGGGCCGGGCGGGGGTGCAGGCCGGGGCGGGGCAGGGCCAGTGAGGGCCAGGCCAGGGCTTTGGTCATCAGGTCGGCCCTGCAGCTATAAATCTACCCTCATAAACTTCCTTCTTCACCATTTATACACAGAATCAAATAGACATTTTATCCCGTTAAACACTCTTATGTACAAACACAACAACCTTCAGCTTCATAAATGATTCGACTCCAAACTCCAGCCGAGTTTCAGAGACTCATTTCTGACCCGACAGGAGCAGAAACGTCAAGTGGACGTTTTAACGACGTCCTGCTTGTCTTCCTTCAATAAACCTTCAGCTCCAGCTATCAGTTATTAATCTCTAATCTGACAGCAGTGCACAAACGTTTCAGTCATTTTGTGAAATAAAAATATTATTTTTCTTTTCTAAAGTGTTTTTCTATGTGCTTAAAATATTTTTTATATTAAGTTTTATTATTTCAATCTGTCACAAGCTGATATTGTGTCCAACTGAACTGGATCCAAATGCAACTTTTTAAGAAATACACAGTTTGGTCTGATTGGATCTTTTTAGACAAACGACTTGATGTTAAAAATATAATATAATATAATATAATATAATATAATATAATAATTTTAATATATATTCATGTTTGTTTTACACACTGTGCGCATTATAACCTTTTATCTTTCAGTTCTTATATTTTTACTTTATATTAAACTTTCTTTGATACGATTCCCAAAATAAATTGTCTTGTATTTTATAAAGTCTAACATGTTATTTAAAGGAAGTTTTCTCCTGCTGCCATGTTTAATTCCTAACAGGAAGTTGTGGTTGTTTTGAAGGCTTCTGATTGGCTGACATTTTGGGCGTCATGCTACTCCGCCCCCTAGGGGTTTGGCATGTTTAAAACACTCGGGGCGAATTTGTGGATGAAATACAATCCTGTGTTTGTCATTTTTTAAATGTGATGGAGATGGTTGATTTTATGTTTGGATAAACATCCGTATTTTTAAATGAATCAGTTGAGCGGGATCTGAAATCCAGGAACAAACTTGTGTATTTCCCAAAATGTTTCCTGTACCATTTCAATCAGACCTGGACTCGTACGACCTGTGCGCAGGTGTGTGACACGGCAGCATGGTGGTGGGCTCCCAGTGCTCCCAGTGCTGACCCGTTACTGGTGAGGTGGAACAGATCCGACTGAGTGAGGCACAAAAAGTTCTACTTCTGTTAAACTGTGGCCTACATAGTAGATTTATGAAAATAGCTAAACGGGTCGCAGGGATTTCTGGGTCGAAAAGGAACACACACAGGCGCACACACACACACACACACACGCACACACACACACAAACACACACACACACACGGTGCAGGAAGGAAAAGTGAAGTAAGAACAAGGACGTGTTGGAGGTCCAGTCCTCCTCATGTCCTCACCTCAGGTTTCCCTACATCCTGATGTGGACGCCATCCATAAGTGTGTGTTTGCGTGTTCGTCTGTGTATGTGCGCGTGTCTGTGTGTGTGTCTGCGTGTGTGTGTGTCTGCGTGTGTGTGTGTGTGTGTGTGAGGGAGCATGCTGTGAGTGAAAGCTTGAATCTCCATGAACTCTGTGGACGGTGACATGTTGATGCTCCAGTTTTGACACAAACAGGTGAAAAGCAACAGAAGTCGGAGTCCGTCTGTCTGCAGAGGTTCTCCTACAGCCGCACCCAGAAATATAACTCCGTTAGGACTCTAGTGAAGAAATATTCTCTGAAGAAATACTAGCAAAGGTAGAAAAGGAGCACGGACCAGCTCAGCTGGTTCTTCTCGCACCGACTCCAGGAAAACGTCTCGGTATCCAGAGCGAGGCAGGGAGAGCACAAGTCTGCCAAAGGAACCTCCACACCAATCAGATTTTCTGTTTCCAGAGTCCAAAATATTCCAGAAACCGGCAGACGGACCGCCGGTGCCCTTCGCTCTCCCTGCGGTCGCCCAGGGCGGCAGGGAGGAGGGGGCGGATAAACCGAAGCTCTGAGATGAGGGCGGCGACGCAGGATGAGACGACAACAACAGCAAGAGGCAGCTTCAGCTAGCGTGAAAGGGAGCTGTGCGCAGGTCGCCCCCTGCCTGCCGGGAGGTCTATCTGTCCTGCAGCAGCTTCAGGGCGCGCTCGATGTTCATACGGTGGCCCACTCTGGTCACGCCCAGGTCTATCAGGTCCTCCTTCTGCAGCGACGGCAGGTGGGCGCCTTCGATCTCGTTGTCCAGGAAGGCGTCTTTGTGCTCGCCGAGGTTCAGGCTGTCCAGCCAGTCGGCCACGTCGTGTTTGCTCCACAGCTCCACGGGTTTGGAGGCGAACGGCTTCCCGGACGCCGCCACCGCCTGCATCAGCGTGAGCGGCGACGGCGAGCGCGAGCTGCCGCTGCCGCCGCACGACGAGCTCAGGCTGTAGGCCCCGCCGCTGCCCATAGGGGGCGTGGGCAGGCCGAAGACGTCGGTGAGGGTGGGCGACACGGAGGGGGGCAGCGAGGAGCAGGGCGTGAGCGAGGAGGCGGAGTCCGGCGGGCTGCAGGGGTTCGCCTGAGACGGGAGGCTGCTGGGCGGCGTGGAGCTGAGAGCCGCCGCCGCCGCGCCGCTGTTACGCATCCCTGAGTCGTCTGGGGGGGTCCTGGGGGTCAGAGGTCAGTAAAGGTCACTGAGCTGCAGATCAAACAAATTAATAAAAAATATCTGACATGAAAACATTTCATATTAAATTTGTATTTATACAATAATAAAGTTGAAAAAATATGAAAACAAAGTCGTAATAATTTAAGAAAAATGTGCCATAAAATGAGCATTAAGCCTAATAAAATTACAATAAAGCCGTATTAATGCGAGTAAAATTCAAATGACTAAAATCATAATAGAGAATAAAATATTAATAATACGAGAAAAGTTGAAATGTTCAATCATAATATTGCCAAAGTAGAAATGATAAAAAAAAATATTTAAAAATTAAAATAAGAAATGTTATACTTCAGTATCATTTTTACAAAATGGAAATAATTTATTTTTTAACATGTCAGAATCAAATTATTATCAGCTTTAAAACAACAGCAGAGAAAGAATCAGATCATTTCACATCTTAACCATCGAAACTTTGAAATCACATTTTTCTAATCAATTTATGAATTTCACTGGTAAAATTGCATCTTTATTAAAATTGTGACTCTGTTGTCTTAATGCAACCTGCTGACCCCCAGGGGGCGCTGCGTGCAAACCTTCAGCTGCAGATTGTTTTTCATTCATAATTTCATGCTTTTAATATTTTTTATGGCTCTTTTCTGCTTATGTGGTTCAACTTTCACCAGAAGTTATGATTCATCTCCTCTTCAACAATTTCATGACCTTCTCAGATTAAAACAATATTTAAAACTGAAACAATAAAAACTCTGAAGTTTAATCTGATCAGTTTTTCACCTGCTTCTTTATCCAATTTATTGATTTATTTTTAGAAATTATTAAAGATGAGACACTTAAACTACATTTATTTTCTTGAACAGGTTTTAGAGAGAAGAGGATTTCTTCTTCATGTCTTTCTATTTCTAAAGTTCCAGTCATGAAGTTTGACCTTTAACCTTCATACATTCACCTATTTTTTGCTATAATTTTTGGTGAGATTGGACCGGTCCAACAAATGCACATTTTTATGTGAAATAATCCTCCAGTTTTCAGCTGAGGTGTAAAATAAATCAACGGTTTAGTTTATAAATAATACAGCATGTTCAGATGAACGGGATCCAATCTGGATTCTGATCCGTTTTCATTCCCTTCACATGTCGTCATGTGACTTTATGGATTCATTCGTATCAGAAAATATTTGAAAATGGAGAGAAGTTATTCAAGGAAACTTGAATAACTCAAACTCTATTAATGCTGCAAATAGATTTAAAGGCATTTAAATATTTGCAGCATTAATAGAGTTTGAGGAAGGCCACAGCTACGGTGGAGGATCTGTGATGCTGCGGGCCTTTTACTGACTGAATGAACTTAACCTCAAACTTTTATAAATGATCAGAGGCATATTGTCCTGCTGCAATAAAAACATTTTAATTCTAAGGTTTATTTTCATATTTACTGTGAAGAAAACAAGCAGAGAGCAGAGAAATGTCACGTCAAATCCCACAGAACGCAAAACACACACACACACACACACACACACACACACACACACAAAATCACACACACACACACACACACACACAATCACACACACACACACACACAACCACACACACAAAACCACACACACAATCACACACACACACACACACAAAACCACACACACAATCACACACACACACACACACACACAACCACACACACACAAAATCACACACACACACACACACACACACAACCACACACACACACACACCACACACACACACACACCACACACACACACAACCACACACACCACACACACAACCACACACACACACAAACACACACACAATCACGCACACACACACAAATCACACACACACACACACACACAAAATCACACACACACACAACCACACACACACAAAATCACACACACACACAATCACGCACACACACACAAAATCACACACACACACACTCACAAAATCGCACACACAACCACACACACACACACACAACACACACACACACACTCACAAAATCGCACACACAACCACAATCACACAACTCATTTCACACCTCAGACCTAAATCTGACCCCTGACCCAGACGTCCCTCCAGGGTTCGGATCCGTTCAGAACCAAACAAAAAGTTGGGCTTAAACCTGAACCTGAATCGGGTCAAATGAAACTCCCAGAACGGCTTCTGGCTCCGGCGCCCTGCGAGGGACATATGGAGCCGCCTGAGGGACGAGGAGGGACCGCCGGGGCCGAGTGGGCCCTTCTGCCAGAGACAGGAAGTGGGCCGCAGCGGGAGAGAGGAGCCGCCCTGATTGGTGGGAAACTTCCATCTCAGCAGGAGTTTTTCCACAGCGAGATGAAGGACAACATGCATCATGTCGGCGACTTTAACTCAGCCTGATGACCGTCAACCTGCACGACTCTCAACGTGTTTCTGCTGCACAGTTTTGGTGGCAGCAGTTAAATCGAAATGAAAAGGATTTAATTGCCTATTAGGACTAATTAGTCCAGCGCCTCGTTTAGCTTCTCTGACCTTATTACAGCTTCTGCAGCTGAAGAAGACGATGAACACAGAGGAGCGTTTACCTGCATCTCCAAATCAAATCAAACATTTCTGCTCACACAGATCAAAAAATAAATAAAACACAAGTAGGAACTAAACAAGAAAAATCACTTCCTTCTGTATGCATAAAATATCAACTAAACACAAATGGAATCGTTTTATGCAAAATATTTTCATATTTTCCTGAAGCAGTTTGGGATCTGAACATTTTTTGCACTTTCTGCTCCACTATTTCATTATTTACTGTTATTTTAACTCTGATCCTCTTTGATGTCATAACAGAACAAGGAATAAAAGTAGGAAAACATTAAACATTTAAACAATAAAATCAAATTAAATGTTGTGAGATCCATCCACCAGGACACAATGGTTTCAGAAAATCATTTTATCAAAGCTGCACTTTCATATAAAATGAAATTTAAAAGCAAATCATCTTTAAGGTTGATAAAATCCTTCAGAAATCAGCACACACACACACACACACACACACACACACACACACACACACACACACACACACACA